>NW_026945514.1:57541-67541 GCF_034702125.1 Engraulis encrasicolus | reverse complement strand
CCATTCTACTTTGTTCTCCATTTCTGCTTGTATCAGGAGGCATTGTCTTAGAAGCAAATGTAAACGTCAGATATGTATCAAAGAATATGACAGAAAAACCCATTCCAAAAAAACGTCATGGGAAAATCATTCCGAACAAATGGGCATGGAAAAAGTATAGTTTAGAGATTTATACAGATACTAAACTCAACACTGATATATAAAGCAGTGTGTTGCATAAACTTACACTATATGTCAGTGTTAAGTGCATCTGAATGCGTATATGGTAGCTATTACATACAGTATACAGGCAGTTCTGCTTAATGTTTCTAACAATATTAAGCAATAAATAAAATGGAAAGCAAAAAAGGACAAAAATATCCAAGACTTGCACAGTGATGTTTAATCCTCTTTTCTTTTTTTCTCCCCTCATTTCCTTTTATACTGCTCACCCTGTGTCCCACTTTTGTGTGTGTGTGTGTGTGTGTGTGTGTGTGTGTGTGTGTGTGTGTGTGTGTGTGTGTGTGTGTGTGTGTGTGTGTGTGTGTGTGTGTGTGTGTGTGTGTGTGTGTGTGTGTGTGCAATGCCGGGGTGCACATTAAAGTGATCGGGAGTTTTCCCGGCCCAAACCATCGACGTGGCCCACGGCGACAACTCATTTTAACTTTTTTTCTTGTGTCTTATTCTTGCATTAATATCAATTAAGTTGCAACCGCCAGCTGTATCATAGTGGATTAAATAGGTCCAGAGCCCCTTCCTAGAAAATCTGTGGTTCTACTACCATGTAAGCAGCATAATCCCCCCCGACCCCTCCCATGTGTTCAGATGGTGTGGCCCAAAACTCGTCTTTTTTAAAATCACACTGGCGCGAAACAGAGCGTCAGTGATGGAAAGCAGAAAGAGGGCTAAAAAAAAGAGAAGGCGGCGGCAGCCAAATGTGTCAAATTAACTGACATCTTCTCAAGACAAACTGGTAGGTTACTGAAAGAGATATAGATAATTGGCCTGGTTGTGAATATTATCATATAACGTGGCGAGCGTTTGCAATGTCAAATCAACTGTCAACTTACTGTCAGCTTTTAAAATGTCACAATATAGGCTTTATGGCCTATGCTATGGTTGAAGTGTATTCCTATTTTCATAGAAGAACCGAAAACGTGTTGCTTTACATTAGGCTACATTCCATTTGATGAAGAGAGTTGCCAAACTCTTCATCACGCATTGCCACCTTGCATTACCACCGGCGCGCAGTATCAGTTATTAGCGCAATGGATAGCCTATATTAAACAGGGGGTATTACATTTGTTGTTAAATAGCCTGTTTGTTATTAAATGCACGTCAAACATGCTGTTTAAATCATTTATAAGTGCTGTAGCATAGGCCTATATAAATATTGCTCTTGGTTCGCGCGCACAGGGACAGTTTGTCTTTCTAAAAAATTAATTACTGGAGAGTTTGCACGCTCTATCCGCGGAATCAGCATCGTGAAATCCCTCAGCGAATGACCATTCATTGTAATGTGAGCCGAGACCCTTCACGACTGGGGAATCTATTCTATTTTCAAGTTGCAATGCCACGAATACATGCAGACACGTTCGCCTACATCCCGTGCTTGCAGTGTGTATCCTCAACGAACAGAATCCTTCCCAGGTAGCAAAGTTTATCTGGCCCATTGTTGGCCCTATCCTTTTTTCGCGAGTGCTAACAGTCGGTCCGATTCTGGCTTTGTCCGCGGCCCAATAATGGTCCTATTAC
This sequence comes from Engraulis encrasicolus, assembly GCF_034702125.1. Taxonomy (NCBI): domain Eukaryota; kingdom Metazoa; phylum Chordata; class Actinopteri; order Clupeiformes; family Engraulidae; genus Engraulis; species Engraulis encrasicolus. The sequence continues at coordinate 65,807 of NW_026945514.1, read as the reverse complement.
CGTATGCCGACAGTGTCGGCTCAGTGTTGGCTCAGTTACTGCATGAGACTGACAGTTACTTTCAGTGTCGGCAGAGTGTTGGCTGAGTTAGCATAGACCTACTGCATGAAGTGACAGTTATTTTCAGTGTTCTATGAAGTGTTGGCTGAGTCACGGTAGGCCTAACCAGTGTTCCAGCCGAGCCGACTCTCAGCCGACAGTGCCGACATTCTGCCAAGATCGGGCCGACTGTTCTTAACGGTTTTTGCTACCTGGGTTACATTTGCCGTTTTTGATAGACAGTTTCAAAGTCGCCGTCATGCTCTGCAACTGTAGCCTATTTCGTCTCGCTGTTATAGCGTGCAGCATTTCCACAGGTGCGCAAACATCAACTCAATATGAAATGTCTTCTTTCGCCTATGGAATGCTTTCTAGCATCAGCGCAGCAGATGATCCAGATGAGGGCAGGAGTAGGGCCAGGTAGAGGAAGAGAGTTAGTCAAAATAGATGTTTATGACGATAGGCCTATAAAATATGGCATAGTCTACAAAAGAAAACCATGATATGTGTAGGTAAAACGTGTAGATGATTTAACAAAGCCATAATTAAATAAGTAAACAAATAGGCCTAAGTGAATGAAAGGACAGGCTGTATGCAGAATGCAGTAGGCATGGAGCCCAGGACAACAGTGGAAACGGGTAGCAGGATTTAAGATGAACTAGGCCTAATTGCTGAAAATGCATCAAAATAAGACCAAATGAAACAGGCAACCACTGTTTAATCAATAATTGTCTATGAAGCCTACATTACTTTTTAATAGTTAATTCAAATATTTAGGCCTACATTTATTTTAATTGTAACATTTAATAATAGGCCTAGGCGATTGGGAAGTCAGATGCTAAGAGGGAGGCGTGCATTTTGTCCTCCGTATCTGAGTGGCCTGAATTTGAATTAAATTCCCGGACTGAGAAAAGGGTCCACTCCGGGCCTGTGTGTGTGTGTGTGTGTGTGTGTGTGTGTGTGTGTGTGTGTGTGTTGCTTAGGATCTGTGAGGTCATCTGAGGTGAGGTGGAGCAATCGGTCGCTCTGACAACATCATTAGCCAGTTCTCTCTCTCTCTCTCTCTCTCTCTCTCTCTCTCTCTCTCTCTCTCTCCTTCTTTCTCTCTCTCTCTACCTGTCCCTCTTTCTCTCTCCCTCTCTCTCTCTCTTTCTCTCCCTCTCTCTCTCTTCTCTCTCCCTCTCTCTCTTGCATTATCTCTCTCTCTCTGTGTCTCTCTCTCTTTCTCTCTCTCCCTCTCTCTCTCTCTCTCTCTTTCTCTCCCTCTCTCTCTCTCTCTCTCTCTCTCTCTCTCTCTCTCTCTCTCTCTCTCTCTCTCTCTCTCTCTCATATTATTAGGCCTATATCCTTATATTTCATGTCTTCTGTCTTCTCATAATCACCTCTGTCACATCTCTTCTTGACACCCCATCATGCCTTTATCACTTCAACTTCACTTCAACTTAAGACGACAACTCATTAAATTGTGTTACTGTACATTACTTTTAAGCTTTTTTGTCTCTTCTTAGATATAAGTTTTTGTCTATGATGCTGATGGTTTTTTTCTTTCTTTTTTTAAAACTGTATTGCTTCTTTTGCTTTAATGCATCATGTACAGCAGAGTATTAACCCCGTAGGAAATCAAGGTGTGTAGTAGCAGTATTCATAAATGCACAATACACATGACACTATACATTATTGCACAACTCCACTGCAGAGGCCTTGGGCTAGACTCTTATGAAGGCTCCTGTCGCCTCATCAGCAGAGACCATGGGGGGTGATTCTCTAATAACTATCCTCTAAATTGCTATGTCACAATGCCCTGTCTCTTTCTTTTTTTTCTGCTACTGTTCATTCTGCGTCACACCGCTTTTTCTTTTTTCTGTATTTCCTTATCACACCTCTTTCAATTTCTCATTTCAACGTCATTGTAGCACATTCGCTCCATATCCCTTTTTAATCTTAATATATCACCTCATTTTGTCCGCCCCTTTAGCCTTAATTTAGCTTCATCCTGCTTTTCTCGAACAATCTCAAACTTTCTCCTAATGTCCTGTTTAAGCTTCATCCTTTCTCAACTTCCTCTCATTCTTCTCTCTCTCTCGCTCTCTCTCTCTCTCTCTCTCTCTCTGATTCTGTCTTTATTTCAGCATCAAGGTCCAAGCCAGAAACTACAAAGTGTGTCCAATTTGGAGTTTCAAATGGGTAAATGGGTGAGTGATATGAGTGATCATAGCAGCTTATCTGAAAGTCTGATTCAATCCTGTCAATCAAGCCTGCACAGTCCTCTGATTGGATGGGACTGATTGACAAAGTGGTTGGTCCAGCCAATCTGTGGCTATTTTATGATGTTAAGATGAGTCCTATTTTATATCTTTATCCTTCCTTCGTCTGACTCATAGTATTTTCTATCTCCCGTATCACCTTGTTCCCCTTGCCCCTTATGTCGCTGTATCCCTTTAGTCATACGGTAGAGTCCTTCTATTCAGTCTTTCCTTATCAGCAGGCCTGGACTGGTAATCTGGCATAGAGGGCATTCTCCCGGTGGGCCGACCGTCTGCATGGGCCAAAGCCGTTGTGTTTTGCTGCTGCTGCTTTTGTTGTTGTTATTTTGTCTTTTCCCATTTTTTTCTTTCAAAAAGGAGGCCACACCTTGCATAAATTGCGTTTTTTTTATCGCAAAAACACATTTCGATGTGCGCCTTCTTCTGTGTGCAACGACATGTATATATGGCAGCCCATTAGTCCATCTTTAATATACATAATGGACTGAACCTATCACAAAATGGTAGAAAAAAATAGGGGGGCTGTATAAAGGGCTGGTCTACGTCAAATACTCCGTTTTCTGGTCCCAGTCCAGCCCTGCTTATCAGCATCTTCTTCCCGTCCCCCTGTCCTTCTCTTTCTGGTTGATGTCCTGTGCTGTGGATATAGTGTATGATAGACATCAGAATGGGGATGGGAAGCAGGCTGGATAGGCAGATTTTAAAAAAAGATTGAATCTTCTCTTTCTCTCTCTCTCTCTCTCTCTCTCTCTCTCTCTCTCTCTCTCTCTCTCTCTCTCTCTCTCTCTCTCTCTCCCTCGCTCTTAAACCCTCTGTTGTCATCTTGTGCTGGTCTCAGTCTTCCTGTCTGCCTGTCACTCAATCACCCTGCATGGTCAGATTTGTTTAGATATTATCTTCTCTCTCTCTCTGTCTCTGTCTCTCTCTCTTCCTCTCTCTCTCTCTCTCTCTCTCCCCGCTCTCTCTCTCTCTCCCCTGCTCCCTCTCTCACTCTCTCTCTCATTTTCTCTCTCTCTCTCTCTCAAACCCTGTCTTGTCATCTGATGTCTCTGCCTCAGCCTACCTGTCTGCCTGTCACTCAATCACCCTGCATGGTCAGATTTGTAGACTTTATCCTCTCTCTCTCTCTCTCTCTCTCTCTCTCTCATTCTCTCTCTCTCTCTCTCTCTCTCTCTCTCTCTCTCTCACTCTCTCTCTCTCTCTCTCTCTCTCCCCCCCTCTCTCCCCCCTCTCTCTCTCTCTCTCTCTCTCTCTCTCTCTCACACACAAACCCTCTCTTGTCATCTGATGTCTTTGCCTCAGCCTACCTGTCTGCCTGTCCCTCAATCACCTCTTCTTTCCATCCTGTCCCCAATCACCTCATCTTTTCCATCCTGTCCCTCAATCACCTCTTCTTTCCATCCTGTCCCCAATCACCTCATCTTTCCTGTCCGCATCTCCATTTTCACATCTCATTTCTTCATCCTCTATTTCCCTTTCCTCAACTCTCGATGACTGCATACGAGACAGTTTATTTCCTCCAGTATGACATACAGTCAGCTGATGCCTGTCTCACTCTGTTTTTTTGTCCAATACCTCCTCCTTTACCTTGTCTCACACTCTCATCTCACTTAGTCACCTTCACACACGCAGTTCAAACTTTTCTAACTTGCTCATTTTACTCTGATTGCCACAGGGGTTTTTTGTAATTGTATTCATGCTTTTCATTTCAAGAAATTTAGATTATACGGTAACATTATTTACAAACCACTGCATATAGGAGTGATTCTACGATTCGCCTACGCTTTTGGCAAAAGCAAAATGTCAATTATCAGTATTTTTTTCAACTAAATGACCTACATGTTTACATAGTGTATATATTTAAGTTTCCAAACAAACAAATTGCCAAGCTTAATCTTAAATCATTTGATAAATACTCTAATGAAAGCGAACATTTGCTTAATTATTTTGTCAACAGTGTTATGGACAAATACTATGTCATTTCAAACATATATAAAAATACTACAGAGTTGAAACAATATATGTTTGAAAGTGCTTATGTCCCTTAGCAATAATATTGTCATTAATCTGTGCAACTGATATAGAAAATGTGATTGTTGAGCTTCATAAGTAGGATTTTATGATTCACTGTGATACAGACTGACACATTTTTCATTATAAATCCCTGTAACGTCTGATTTGAATTTAGTCACCCTCCTTACACAAGACTTCCTTCTCCAGAGATAATCCATAGTGTCTGTTCATAGGATTTTTCCAACACATAAGGGATCAATAGCGCAAAAACACTTTCAAAACAGTCAACCGTGTTACTCAACTGTGTTACGGTCAACAGTGCAGGGGAACAAGTCGGCACTTTTTTTAGGAGAAAAAACAGAGCAGACAAACCCATCTCCCTAGAACACAAATTATTTTTTTTGTTTGTCTGTCAATATGGAGATAAATTGACAAAAACATACTCCTCCTCAACTGTCATCAGTGTTGCCAGATTGAGCTGGTTCCCGCCCAATTGGGCTGCTTAGGATGGCCGTGTGCGGTAAAAATGGCATCTATCAGATAAACCTGCCCACTTTTTGCCATATAAATCAATAGAATTGGGCGGGTTTTTAGGGCGGATTTTGAACATTTTTTGGGCTGGAAATCATCAGCCTCATCTGGCAACCCTGACTGTCTGTCATAGCTAATTGTAACACCATTTACAGGAACACGTCTTGACATTTCAGCCATTTCTATGGTGTTGTGCTAACTGAGAACCTCAGAAGTTCCACCACAACACCTTAATCAATTCATGTATCTGTATGCTTTATCTGTGTTTTTCTACATGTGATTTCTAATTCAGATTCTTATGAATATGTTGATAACCCAGTTGACAGGCAATTTTCCCGCTATGAGAACATGAAAAAGAATGGATTAAATTATGGAAGGATGGAGCTCAAAACTTACCAAAAAGTCTTCCCATATCCTGCCAAAGAGGTTATGACATCACGTGATGTTATTCGTATGGCCTAAGACCAAACCATTACTGATTTATGGAGGGGGTTTCAGACCGTGACACGGTTAACACAGTTTTCGTGGACACACACAAAATGGCAATTTTCATGTATAATGGAAAGGACAGCGGTCTTTCTGACAGTTTTGTCATATTGTGATGATTTCTGTGAATCAACATTTGCAATCGTCTTGGGCAAAACAAGTTTCTTTACATGCTAATATGAAGACTGAATCTGACATTTGGAAAACATGACGGCATGAAAACGCCCAAAACCAGTATTAAATATTAATTCTTTCTGAGGGTAATAATGATGCCATGTCTACACTTTCTGTATTATATGAAAGATAAATGTTTTCTAATGTCGAAAACATCATTGGATGCAGTTTATAGTTAGTGGAATTTCCAAATAAAATTCACGGACTTAAAAGTGTAGCCGAATTGGAGAATTACTCATAGGCACACACACACGCACATGCACATGCACACACGCACACACACACGCACACGCACAATGCACACGCACAAGCACACACACACACACATGGGTACCGGTACATATAGAACAGCATTTCCGAACCTTTTTTGTCTTGTGTACCCCCAAGCCTTTTCAGTGTGCCATGAGTACCCCCTAAGTCAAGTTCTGTATCGCTTTCTCTATCCCAATGTAACTAAGGTTTGTTAAAATTATATTTTCCAAGTACCCCCTGCAGTGTGCTTGAGTACCCCTAGTGGTACACATACCCCTGGTTAGGAAACACTGATATAGAAGGTCAATTATATTCAGTAGGGTTGGAAAGTGATCATGCAGTCTGTAGTTGTGTAACTCTCTCCTCCTTCTGTTGGACGAAGGGTAACAGATTGCCATCAGTTTTGGACAGAGAGCTGAAGTGGTCTGTTTCTGGAGATGAGGTCTGTTTCTGAAGACGAGATCTGTTTCTGAAGACGAGATCTGTTTCTGAAGACGAGATCTGTTTCTGATGAAGAGGATTGTTTCTGGAGACGAGGTCTGTTTCTGAAGACCTCTCACTCATTCCCTGCAGTACTTTCTGCTGTTTCCGCTGGCTCAGGGCCTTTCAAATTAACCAATCGAGAGAAGTCTTGAAGGATTCCAAAACATAATTTGAATCTCTTCCACGAAGCCCCTTGAAAGATTTGTTCCATTTTTTTCTTGTCACTGTGTGTGTGTGTGTGTGCTGTCAGACTCTTTTCTTACAGAGAGTCGGAATAATCTTTGGCCTACTTATTTAAGAAGGAATTAGAGTGCTTCCTCAAACAACGTTCCCTCTCCTCACATCAAAACTGGTGCAACATAGAGAACTGTGGGCGGAATTCTCCCGTCTCCACTTAAGTCGGTTTTACTTGCGCACATTTTACGCGGTCTTATCTTGCGCGTATTCTCCCCTCTGGAACGTCGCCACACCCCTTGCGCTTAACTCAGAAAAACAGCGCGTAGCCCAACATAGGCGTGATATATGCTAAATGGGGGGCTGAGTCTCCGCCAAGTTCATCAGTTGTGGCTACAAAGAAACTATGGAGCATGGATTTTCAGATCAACCATGTGAAAACCATGGCAGTCCATTGAGATCCAACACTGAACTTTAACTTTGAATTTAAAACCACGTGCCAAAAGTCCTCTTGCAAAAGCGTTTCAAAATCTAACCTCCGCTCCTTTTCACAAACACAAGGCAAGTATTGGAGGTGAGATAACGAGATGGAAACGCGATGTGTCCCTTTGGCGGGAACTCAGCTGAGCGTTTTGGTGCGCAACAGGTTGATTGAAATAATAAACATGATTAAACATTTTGTTAAAAATGGAGTTTGGCGTGTTGCCTGGACAATTCCGGAAATCAAAAAGTGATTTAAAATGCTGATCATTCCCACAGTTAAACAAACACATAGTAGGCCTATTTGCTGACTTTTAAAAGTGTTTCTCCGCTTCTCTGTACAGCAACGTTAAAATAATTGGAAATATGTGGATCTCAGCTGTCCGTCAGCATATTACACTTAGGCTACATGCATGCTGAAGAATGAACAAGGAAATCGATCGTCATGAAAAAACGGAGGCTTCATATTTTGTCGCAGACATGGAAATTAATTGGACATGGGCATGCAATGCCAAGCCAGGACTTAAACGCGCAGCTGATGGGGTGTAATAGAGACCAGAAGCGAAATGCCAAAGACATGCTCTGATATGTAGGCCTACCTTTTACGTTTAGCTGTAATGACATTCAGGAAATATTTTCTGCCTTACAAAAACAGATAGGACAACCTGTAGCCTACCTCAGTATGTGGTGGTTTTGTATGTCGGGCATCAGTTCAGAAAGTTTAATAGGTTACATGCACATATGCACGAGTTCCAATAAATCGCAAAAGTGGAGGAGTTGAAATAAAAACCCTTTACTTAACGTTGTGGCTACAACATAGTAAAAATGGTGAAGGTTGTTTTTGAATAGGCATACTTTGGGTGTCTGTTAGGACGACTGGAACAGCGGTCTTTAGTCTGACGTGCCTTGTCAATTTAGCCTACTTGTGCATGGTGCAACTAGGTGTTTTTGGTTTTGGTTACCGTCCGTGGAGACAACATGATGATCCTCATACTGATTAATTAATTACCTGCTTTTGTTTGTAAGTTCACCGATATGAGAACATGCTCTGGGCAGCTGGTCATATTTCGTCACAATTAATGTAGGACGATTTGAACTCACGCTGACGGTAAGGAACATCAACAAAGCATACCATGTGACATGTTCAAAATGCGAACCAAGCGAGTATCAAATGCAATACTACATTTTACCTCATAGTGGAGCTTGACCTTACTACAGCCCTTTGATATGCGTAAAGGCAAACACGCTTAAGTGGACGGGAGAATCCGCTTAGGATTGATTAACATGGGGAACTCCCTGATTTTGACCTGGCCCCACTTTGACCCGTTTACTCACGGGCTTAAGTAACCTCGGAGGCGCTGTTGCTCGCT
>NW_026945514.1:45041-52541 GCF_034702125.1 Engraulis encrasicolus | reverse complement strand
ATACCCAGCCACCCACATAGATACAAAACCTCATTATTCTGATGCCAAGCTTCATTCTGCAGCACAGCGCTTGGCATTTAGACGAGCCATTCCCTTTTTATCTGAAAAGAAATGTCAAACTGTTCAAACAACTGAGCTCAAAATGTAGCCTACCGCTTACACAATAGTCAACAAAATGCTTAAATGTAGCCTAGCTTACTAAATCGACAACATTAAGATGCGACGTTCCCTTTTTTCTGAAAAGAAATGTCAAGCTGTTCAACAGACGAAGAGCTCAAAATGTACCGCTTACACAATGCCGGTCAACAAAATGCTTAAACGTAGCCTAGCTTACTAAATCAACGTATATTTAAAGGAGCCATTCCCTTTTTTTCTGAAAAAGAAATGCCAAACTGTTCAACAACAGAGCTTAAACGTAGCTTAGCAAATTGACAAACATTGCCAATGTCTAAAGACTCATATTCCCTACATGCATATTCAGGAGCCGGTACACAGTAAATTCTGCAGTGCTCATTTAACACTTAGAGAGTTCATTTGAGTCCATTTGGACTTAAATGAACTCTGTAAGTGTTGAATTAACACCACAACATTTACTGTGTATAAGTCACATTGATATACCCATGAGTATGGATTGTGCTATACAACTGAATGCACACTTACAAATACACAAATACACAAATAGAAAGACTCAAATGTTTCAAGAGTTCGCAAGGAAAGTAGAAGAATCTGCCCATTGTTGCTGCTCCCAGACATTTTTGCCTCACATGATCTTCATCAGTTTTAGATTTGTGTAGTTTTCTTCTTTCAATTTGACGAGCATTTTGCCAGGTCACATGTTAAAATGTAGAGGGATAGTTAAAGAAACAACCTCAACAAAAAAGCCACCGTTTTGCGCTATACTCTTACATGCAAATTTGGAAAGCTAATGGTTTTGAAAAATTGGTCTAGTTTGCACTATGTTGCACTACGATAACGATGAGAAATGTGAGCACCTCAAATCAATGTTTTCTTCTTTCATTTTGCATGGTTTGGACGATTATTTAGCACTTTGCATTTGGACAGGTCACATGTAATTGAGAGATTTTTTAAAAAGAAAAACAAACAAATAAAACAGGGAAAAAAATGGTTGTTTTCTGCTATAGGCCTACTTTGACATGCAAATTTGAAAAGCTAATGGTTTAGAAAAATTGGCCTAGTTTACACTACATGTTGCACTACAATAACGATGAGAAATGTGAGCACCTCAAATCAATGTATTGGATACTGTGTTGTTTGCACAATTAATTTAAAAGGTGATATGTAATCAATAGCATGGAGTTCTGTTTTGTTTCAGGTATTGATCAAACATGTTGTTAATGTTTACGCTTTTGAAGTAAGACCAAGGTATTTAAACTGAAGTGAATGTTTGGTAATTTATCTTTTCATGTCAGAGTGAGAGAGAGAGAGAGAGAGAGAGAGAGAGAGAGAGAGAGAGAGAGAGAGAGAGAGAGAGAGAGAGAGAGAGAGAGAGAGAGAGAGAGAGAGAGAAAGGAAGAAGGAAGAAGGAATAAGGCAATAAAGGGAGAGATGGATAGAAAGAGAAAGATAGAATAATGAAATTGGGAAGAGAGAGAGAGAGAGAGAGAGAGAGAGAGAGAGAGAGAGAGAGAGAGAGAGAGATAATATAGTAAAAACATGGAGGCAGTGTGAGAGCTTGAGTCGTGTGATGAACAGCAGTGTAGACTGTGTGTCTTGGCTGTCGTGCAGGATGCTCCATTTCCACAGTATGATCTCGGCCGGCACACTTCACTTGCAGGGTTTGTGTTTGTGTGTGTGTGTGTGTTAGTGTGTGTGCGCGCGCGTGTGTGTGTGTGTGTGTGTGTGTGTGTGTGTGTGTGTGTGTGTGTGTGTGTGTGTTTGCGTGTGTGTGGTACCTTCACACTCCACTGACCAGCGGCTCTGAGATGGATTGTTCATCACTACATGCCATATGGAGTCCGATACGTCTAACACACACACATGCACGCACGCCCGCACGCCCGCACTCATGCACGCACGCACGCACGCACAAACACACACACACACACACACACACACACACACACACACACACACACACACACACACACACACACACACACACACACACACACACACACACACACACACTGCCAGAAAGTTCCGCCAGGAAGTAGGGAGGATTAGTGCCAGAGGCTTGAACTGGAACTCTTTCTCTTCTCTCTTTTCTCCTCTCTCTTCTATCTCTCCTCTCTTTTCTCCTCTCTCTCCTCTCTTTTTTCCTCTCTCTTCTTTCTCTCCTCTCTTTCTCTCCTCTCTCTTCTCTTTTCTCCTCTCTCTTCTTTCTCTCCTTTCTTCTTTCTCTCCTCTCTCTTCTTTCTCTCCTCTCTTTTCTTCTCCTTTCTCCTCTCTCTTTCCTTCTCTTTCTTCTTTCCCTCCTCTCTTTTCTCCTCTCTCTTCTTTCTCTCCTCTCTTCTCTCTATTCTCCTCTTTCTTTCCTCTCTTTTCTACTCTTTCTTCTTTCTCTCCTCTCTTCTCTCTCTCCTTTCTCTCCTCTCTCTTCTTTTTCTCCTCTCTTTTCTTCTCCCTCTTCTCCTCTCTCTTCTTTCTCTCCTCTCTTTTTCTTCTCTCTTTTCTCCTCTCTCTTCTCTTCTCTTCTCTTCTCTTCTCTTCTCTTCTCTTCTCTTCTCTTCTCTTCTCTTCTCTTCTCTCTTTTCTCCTCTGTCTTCTTTCTCTCCTCTCTCTTCTTCTTCTCTCTCTTCTCTCCAAAAAACAGGGTCAGGATCCGAGGAGAAAGGGATTTAAAGAAAGGAAGTTAAAGTCACTGGCGTGAGGAATACAGCTAGTGTCAGTACATTCTACACAGCAGTGTTTCCCAAACTTGTTGTTCTGGAACCCCCTTACCTACAGTAAGAACATTTACTCAACACCTGTACTTATTCCAAACACCAAACAATTTGTATAAGTGTCCATTAATATTGCAACATTTTATTGTGAAATTCAATAAAGTAAAAGTATAACTACATCCATTAACCACACTGAATATTGTATTTTTCCCCATGGTGTTATCACTGTTGGGATCTGTGCAAACATTCTTTAAAAAAAAAGTATCTTAAATTACAACTCCCATTGTCATTGTGACAAACTCCACAGCACTCAAGTGCACACTGCACTGAACACAACACAATGCAAGGGGGTAGCCCACAATGGCGCCCCAAGGGAGCAGTGCGGCAGGACATTACCATGCTCAGGGTACCTCAGTCATGGAGGAGCACTGGTTAATTACTCCCCCCACCAACCTGACGGGTCGGGAGTCGCACTGGCATCCTTAAGTCTACAAGTCTGACGCCCTAACAGCTTACCCATGACTGCCCACATTCTTCTCTATGCCTCTGTCGCCGAACATATATGCCCCTCTTGGGGTACCAACCCACAGTCTGGGAACCGCTGCTATTCAGTGTAGAAGAGTCTCACTAATCTTCAGTCAGTACAGTGTCAGTACAGTGTTGAGGAATGCTAGGCCTACTAATCTCCCTGAGGAGATGTATGTACTGTATGTATTGATCTCCTCCCTTCGATGCTCTAGCAGGATCTCTGCAACGCCCAGTTTGGGAACTACAGTGTTGAAAAGTCCCACTAATCTCCAGTCGGTAAAGTGTCTGTACAGAGTTGAAGAATGCTACTGATCTTCGCTGAAGTAGGGCTTTCCCTACGCCAAGCATGGACGACTGACTGCAATCATCAACTGAACACGATGACAATGATCCCACTTCACAATCCCCTTTGGTGTAACCAAGACTGGACCGGCACGAAAGAAAACAGCTGAATGCTCAGGCATTTGGGGTTCAGACCAGCCCCTCACATAGTCTATGATAGTTGTGAATTTAGGTAAATTGGGACACTTTTTTCCATGTAAGTGAATGAAAAAAGTGGCCCGATTTACCTGAATTCACCCCTACTATGATAAGATCAGTATGATTAGAGCAGTTCACTGTCTATGTTTACCCTTAGCGCAGAGCCTATGTTATAACCTTACTGTTACCAAAATGTTAATAGCTATGTCTAAATTTGTTAATTAAAGGGACACTGTGTGAGATTTTTAGTTGTTTATTTCCAGAATTCATGCTGCCCATTCACTAATGTTACCTTTTTCATGAATACTTACCACCAGCATCAAATTCTAAGTATTCATTATGACTGGAAAAATTGCATTTTTCATACATGAAAAGGGGGATCTTCTCCATGGTCCGCCATTTTGAATTTCCAAAAATTAGCCATTTTTAGCTGCAAAAATTACTCTACTTGGACCATACTAGAAAATATTTGTTTAATACTTAGTAAACTTTCATGTAAAGATCAAATTTGGCAATAGGCAGCCCAATTTCAATAAGCAGCATAGTTGCAGTACCTTTTTCGACCATTTCCTGCACAGTGTCCCCAGGCACCCAATACTGTCATAGCTATGTTGTTATTAGTATTTTCAGCAAATAGTGAATAGGCCTGCCGACGACCCCATCTGCAGTAAGAGGCTACGGTACCCGATACTGTCATAGCTATGTTGTTAGTAATATTTTCAGCAAATAGTGAATAGGCTTGCCGTCGACCCCATCTGCAGTAAGAGCCTACGATAGACCAATGGGCCGGCCCATCTAAACAGAGGGCCAGTCTCTAAGGGGGAAACACTGTGGGCCCGCTGTTACGCCCCAAAAGGGGCATGGCTATCCTCCCTGCTGCTTCTTGGTGTGTATGTGTTTCAGGTGCTTGATTGCTGGCAGGTGTCCTGGTCGCTGATAACAAAACAAGTGGAGATTGGGCACAGGTGCACCCACCTCCTTTAAAAAGTCAGTCTGCTGTCACATTCGGGAGAGCGGGGGAGGCAGCGAAGGCAGAGCATGTGTCTCTCTGTTGCTGGCTGGGTTGCTTGGCCCTTGAGGGCCTTAAAACCCAAGTCGCTCTTCCTTAACATGTACCGTTGAATATTTGAAGTATTGGTGCATTGATCCGTTGAATGTATGGTGCCTTGGTCAGTTGAAATGTTTAGTGAGTTTGTCTGTTGAGTTATTAGTCCGTTGGTCCATTGAATATGTCCGTTGTGATATTGGTCCGTTGTGCAATGAAATTGGAATGTTGGAAACCTTGAATTTTGGTGCGTTGAAACATGTAAATAAATATGACTACTAATATTGCACGCCTGACTCCGTCCTCCTTTTATTTTATTTCTCCTTTGGAGCGTAACACCACCGTCCACCAGCAAAAAAGCGTTGTATGCCAGAATATCAGTTCAGTCCAGGGTGTAACAATAACAGTAAGCCTATCTCTACAGCTATTGTTCTTTTAGATGTTTTTTTCTGTCATGATGAATAAGAATATAAACATCAAATTAATCCCCTGGTAAGTTCTGTACATCTCTTATATCTCTGCATGGTTGTGGGGAGTAAAAACTGTATTCCAACACTGCATCACGGTAAAGTGTCTTCAGTGTTGAACTGGGTCTTCAGAGCCTTTTAAAAGGCCAGTTTTCTCAGTTGTTCTTTGCAGCTCTTGAAGAAGATAACTTGAAGAATCAATGCTGCCCCCAACACTTTAGATTGTACTAAAGAGAGAAAAGTCAGCTTCAGAAACATTTTTTTCGGAAACCATGCTTTCTTCTTTTGGCTGAAATCAGAAAATAGCTGTGATTTAGGACTGTACCTATGTTCCCCACTTTTTGCATGAGACAACCGATTTTCTAAATAACGGTTCAATGTTCTGCACCTTGTTTCTGACTGGGTAATAAGGCCCAGAGTATGCTTTTGCATGCATATTTTGTTGCCAGGCTCTTGCACGAGCTGTAGTTCCGCGCAGCTCATGAGATCCACTACTAGGCCTGGGAGAGCATGCGTTGGCTCCACCTTTGGAAAACATGGCTTTATCCATCATTTTGCCTGCCCTTGAGATCTCTGTGATGCAACGTTAGCCAAGGCGTGCCCTCGTAGTGAAGCAACACCTTCAGCGTTGCATTTAGTCAGACCAGGGGCAATACAAATATCCTTTCTGAAAATTGGGTGCTCCTCCCACTTTGGTGGGAAGCGAACAACCAGCAGCAAACCAATGGAGTCAGGTCAACCATTCCTTTTGGGAAATGCTAATTGTTAAGATCTTGGTCAGACCAAGTCTCAAAGAGATTTGAAAGTCGATGATAATCAGGCTAATGCAATGTGTCTTAGCACAGAGAAGGGTTCAGAATTATTTGCAAGATTCTGAGCTCTGCTCCTCCCTTCAGTTTTTCTCTTCTCCTCTGTCTTGGTCTAACACACCTTTGGATTGCAACAACCTTCCTTTGAATCAAAAACAAATAACAAAACGAGACATGCATGCTCAACCTTGCTTTGAAGCACAACCAACATGACACACACACACGCACGCACGCACGCACACACACACACACACACACACACACACACACACACACACACACAAACACACGCACGCACGCACGCACACACACACAGGGGCGGAGTGGCCCACCTTTTCCCACCGGGAGAATTTTCCCCTTGGCGGCCCTCTTTAAAAAAAACAAAAAAAAACAAAGTGAACAACATGGTTTCCTAACCAAAAAGACAAAAGCCACGAAATCTGCAGCCGTACTACATGTGAACATTAGTGTTGTCAAAATATCAACCTGAATTGGAGAATTTAGCCTGCACCTTGATGAAATGCACAGCCAGTGGTGTAGTCTACGTAAAACGCAGGTATACGCACCCATTTCAAAATTTCAGGGATTACAGTATACCCACTTAAAATTGATTGATCCATTATTTACAATAGCACAAATATATACAGTACACATCAAAAAATGCTCAAATATACAGTATACCCACTTCAAAAAGTAGACTACACCACTGGAGCCATCATCACAGTCCAAAGCATTCATAGGCCTACTAGGTTAGGCTACATCACGCTACTGTTCCATACAAATGTGCACTCCACTGTCATTTTGACAGTTTGAAATTGAAATATCGTTTAAGGAAGACAGGATGAGCATGGGCACAAAGTTTTGAGTGTGGGGATTTTTAGAAGAGTAGGCTTACAAAATATAGTATAGTAGCCTATAGCTTACAAAAAGTCTGTCTACATTGTGCAATAAACCCACCATGCAGCAAATAAGCCAAACCTAGCTACTTCAAAGCACAACCATAAGACAACAAAATGTATAACCAAACGGTGTAGGCCTACCTTAAAACGATGTCTTCGTCGCAGCAAATGTCTTTGTTTCTTGCAATCACTCTACTTTAATCCACAGCTTAGCCTACACACCCAGCACTGGTCACATCAGAATCTTGTGTGGTAATTATTTTGTTCCATTTCTTCAGACATAGGCTACATCCTAAATGTACCACATATAAATATATGTATGATAATAATATTATTTCGACTATAAGGAGATACTGGTAGTTCTAACAAATCAAAACAAAACCCATTGCTTCTGTTAGGTGCAGTTCTCTTCCTTACCACTTGGTGGAG
>NW_026945514.1:25041-35041 GCF_034702125.1 Engraulis encrasicolus | reverse complement strand
ACTGGTCATCTGGCATAGCGTGCATTTCCTGGTGGGCCCCGCACACTAGTCGGCCCGTATTTTCAGAAATGTTTAAACAAAAAATGAAAATGGGGGCCGACTAGGGTGCGGGGCCCCACTGGTGAGCTGCTATTTATGAGGGGCCCATTTAAGGCAAAAGTTTCCGGTCCCTATTTCTCCCTTAGGCCAGCCCTACTGAAGCAAGTAGGCCTATGCTATGCTATGGGTGTGTGTGTGTGTGTGTGTGTGTGTGTGTGTGTGTGTGTGTGTGTGCGTGTGCGTGTGCGTGTGCGTGTGCGTGTGCCTGTGCCTGTGCCTGTGCGTGTGCGTGTGCGTGTGTGTGTGTGTGTGTATAGGCTGTGAGGGTTGGGCTTTATCACAGTCATGTTGATAAGGACAAAAAAGTGCTGAGTGTTCTCCTCAACCCAAACCCAATTTTATTTCCGTAAAACTTTACTTTCTACTTCCTCAACCTTCACAAGGCTTCAGGACTACAGCGGAATATTTGTTGGAGCTAAAATAGCCCAGTCAGCCAGCCACAGGCCACAGCCTACACACACACACGCGCGCGCGCGCATGTCAAACGCACAGACGCTCGCACAAACGCACGCTCGCACGAACGCACGTATGCACGTACACACACACACACACACCTCACCTTCAACTCCTGACCCGCCAGGTTAGTGGGGGCAATAATTAACCAAAAATGTGGTGAAGGCAAATGTAATTCGTTTGTACTTGATCTTTGTTTGGTATGTAATGGTTCTGTGTTAGTCTGTAATGAACAGAAAGTTGCTGTTGATATTTTTTTTAATTTACGTGAATCACATCACCAACCGACTTTCTGGTCTTCCTGGTTGTCACAACTCTCTTATTAGACGGCTCTGAGTACTACCAAAAGTAAGCCAGTAGAGAAATGGGGGAGGGTTGAGGACAGACGAGAGAGAGAGAGAGAGAAGGCCCTCTTTGGAGAGAGAGAGGAGAGAGAGAGAGAGAAAGAAAAGGCCCTCTTTGGAGAGAGATGGAGTTACACATTTTGGGATGCAGTAAGTGCGTGATAAGCTTATTACTGGGACTATCTGCACTGCGTGGGCCTGCAGTAGTTTATTACTGGGACTATCTGCACTGCGTGGGCCTGCAGTAGTTTATTACTGGGACTATCTGCACTGCGTGGGCCTGCAGTAGTTTATTACTGGGACTATCTGCACTGCGTGGGCCTGCAGTAGCTTATTACTGGGACTATCTGCACTGCGTGGGCCTGCAGTAGTTTATTACTGGGACTATCTGCACTGCGTGGGCCTGCAGTAGTTTATTACTGCGTCTATCTGCACTGTGCAGTAGCTTATTACTGGGACTATCTGCACTGCGTGGGCCTGCAGTAGTTTATTACTGGGACTATCTGCACTGCGTGGGCCTGCAGTAGTTTATTACTGGGACTATCTGCACTGCGTAGGACACACGCATAAACGCAAGCACGCACGCACAAACACATACACACACACACACACACGCACAAACGTAGGCACACACACATGCACGCACGCACGCACGCACGCAGGCACACAGACACAGACACACACACACACACACACACACACACACACACACACACACACACACACACACACACACACCCCACACACACACACAGGCCGATCTTATTATCAGCAAAAGCAGCTCTCTCTTCTCCACTTCCCCGCTGGGAGAACAGTCTCATAATGTCTCATAATGTCTCATAATGTCTCATAATGTATCATAATGTCCTGTTCTGCTGCTGGCCAGACTGCTTTCATTATTCTTTATTAATTTATTTTGGAAGGATTTCAGGATCCCAGAGACTTGGGTCAAGGCCAGTGGTTCCCAACCTTTTTCTTAAGGGACCCATGTTTTTACTATTGTAAGCTTTGGTGACCCAACCACGCGAGCGCCCGCAAGAGACGGAGTCACAAGATGCCCTCCGTTTCCTGCGAAAACTTATTTTAGTTATTTTATTCCTCAATTCGTCTTCGGTCAAATATAGAATAAATGTTTAATGTAGCACTTAGAATTTGTTGCGTCTATGCATTTATTAGTTAAATGCTTTGTCTTATTCAACATGGGCTATATATATTTAAAACGAAAGCCCTTAAAATCAAGAGGGCTCCGCGACCCCCTGTGGATCTTTGGCGACCCATAAGGGGGTCCCGACCCATAGGTTGGGAACCACTGGTCTAGGCGCTATATCTGACCAAAACCAGCAATGGTGGAGGTAGTGGTATACATTATTACTTTTCCCTCTTTGAGAAAAAGAGAAAGATAGAAATAATAGTTTACATAAGGATTTTTAAATCATTTTTTTGACAAGAGATTTCAAAACACCATGATAATAACAATACAATGGGGCGGTGACAGCACAGGTGATAGAGGAGCCGTTCAACAACCAGAAGGTTGCAGGTTCGAGCCCCGCTCTCCCTGACCCCATCGATGTGTCCTAGAGCAAGATATGTAATCCCACGTTGCTTCTGTTGGCAGGGTGGTACCCAGGGTGGAGGTGTAAATCACAGCCTTCATGACGATACGATACGGCATCGATTTCTTAAATCAGGAATTACTTTCCCATTACTAATGTGTTATGGAGCTGGGGCATTGCACAGGGGCCAGCGATTCGATTCCCCACGATACGATGCGATTCGATTAAATCGCCAGCCGATACATCGATACATTTCAATTTTATTTACATCCCTAACCCAGGGTGGAGGTGGCCATATCTAGCCTGTGCATTAATCTGTCTCTATACACACACACACACACACACACACACACACACACACACACACACACACACACACACACACACACTTCCTACACATATTATGAAGCACCAGTTCTACATGCTCCAAGTGTATGGCTTAACAGCTTGAGGGCTGCCATGATGACATTAAACATGACTGCTGCAAAGTTGGACTCCAACTTCTTCATCGGTGAAGCCATCAATGGAGCCATGTCCTTAATAATTTAAAAATGTGTTTTTTAATAATTTAATTATTTTATGTTCTATAATCTAGTGACTGTGTGTGTGTGTGTGCGTGTGCGTGTGCGTATGCGTGCGCATGTGTGTGTCCATGTGCGTGTGTGGGTGTGTGTGCTTGCGTGTGTGAGTGTGTGTATTCGTGCGCTTTTGCATACTCCTTGTAGGCTTCATCTCTCCTTAAGCCAATGAGTGACGAGGGGAGCAAATCATAGCTGACAGCCTGATGAAACATTTATCGCCAGCCCCCCATGCCAAGCCATGCCAGAGGACACACACACACACACACACACACACACGCACACACACACACACACACACACACACACACACACACACACAGACACACACACACACACACACACACACACACACACACACACACACACACACACACACACACACACACACACACACACACACACACACACACACACACGTGTACGCACACACACAGACACGTACGCACACAACATTTATCGCTTGGCCCCCATGCCAAGCCAAGCCAGAGGACATGGCACTGCACAGCTGACAAGTGAACCCTTGCCAACGTACACACACACACACACAAACACACACGCACACAGACACATGAACACACATATAAATACACGCACACACGCACACGCACACACACACAAGCATACACACACCCCCAAACACACACACAACGCATACACACACCCACACACACATACAAACATACACACACACAAACATATGCACCCCCCCCCACCCACACACACACACACACACACCTCGAGCGCGCACACCCACACATACAAACACACAAACACACGTTCACGCTCACACACACACACCATGTCCCTCCATGCCAACTGAGAGGACATGCCACTAATGGGATCAGAGGGAAAGCAGAGAGGGACACACAGAGCCACACAATCTCCACTCTCCAGATGAGGTACCACTATGTATGTGTGTGTGTGTGTGTGCGTGTGTGTGTGTCTGTGTGTGTGTGCGCTTTATGTTGTGTGTGTGTGTGTGTGTCCTTGTGTGCTCTTGCCATGTTCAGTCCAAGTCAAACAAGGACCTTGTTGTACATTTGTCTTTTACACTGCCCCCTGGTGGGCCATGGAGTCACTACAGTCACACCCCCAACTCAACACCATCACAGACACCACCCTGAGATACACATGACCCAACTATAGAAACAAAATTAATCTCAAGACCCTCATCTGTAGGTGACGTCATTAGGCCCTTTACACACTAGGGCGGTAAAGCGCCGCGTGACGGACGCAACTTTTACCGGTGTCTGTGAAAATACATGGAAACATATCTATCCTTACACACCAACCGGCGGTAGTCGGGTGCCGCACTGCATTTGGAAACGTTGTCTCATTCAAATGAATGGCAAAGTAGGGGTGTTGGAGGGGGGGGGTTGAACAGGACTGGCCATGCACGCCAACGCTGTCAGTGTGAAAGGCAGAGTAGAACACACCGGCCGAAACTAAGCAGAAAGACCACGTTGGTTCTGTTCGGCTTTGGTATGTCTGACGCCTTATGAGGACTCAAGCAGGCAAGTGAGGAAGGGAGGACTGGAGTTAGAACATTAGAAGGAACCCCCCTGACATACACATGACCCACCCCTGACATACACATGACCCACCGAGTCAGCATTTCCACTATTTTACTATCTTCTATCAATGTATTGGATGATGGCTGGTGCCAAGCAAGAGATAGAGGTTATGGAGGACGATATTCAAGAAAAATAAACATGACATTCTCAAGAGGAAAGCTAATTAAAAGTAACTAAGTACTTTTTACTCAAATTACATTTTAAGTGAAGTACTCTTTACTTTTACTTGAGTAAATTTGTAGATAGGTACTTTTACTTGTACTTGAGTAGAATTTAGGCAAAGTAAAGATACTTTTACTTGAGTACACTTTTTCTGTACTCTTTCTGTACATTTTCTGTTGAATCGAACATGGGGTCAGCCGCATGGCAGGTGAGTGCCCTACTGGGCTGGGAATCGAACATGGGGTCAGCCGCATGGCAGGTGAGTGCCCTACCGGTTTGCCACGGCAGGGCCCAGTAGTATAGATCTGACTTTGGTGTTAAAGTCTAAACCTTGAAGCTCGTTACAGTTTGCCCCAGGGCTGAAATATTGGATTGCATGCCAACTATAACTCCCTCCTAATGCCTAATGTTAGCTATAGAGAGTGCAGCCTAGACCTCGTGGTTAGAAGTTGGTCTTTCAAATTGGGGGTGGTAGGTTCAAATCCCCCATGAGCTCTCTATGCATGGTACAAATCCTCTTGCATGACAACTACACCTCTCTCTTCATGCCTTATGTTAGTTATAGCATGTGTAGGGCAGTCCTGGCATATTGCTTAGAAGTTGGTCTTTCAAATTGGGGGTGGTAGGTTCCCCCAATCCCCCCTGACCTTTCTATCCATGGTTAAAATCCTCTTAAGCGATGCACCTAAACCTGTATTGCCCTAGGCACCGTAAAATCAATACCCTTAAAAATAAGTGTAGCTCATTTTGAATGAAAGTGTCAGCTAAGATTAATGCCGTGTCATGTCATTTAATATTCTGTACTGTGTTGTGGGTGGGCTTACTTTAAGTTTAACCGACAGGCATCCTATAGATCTGACTTCAATGTTAATGTGTATAGCTTGAGGCTCACAGCAGTACGCCTCAGGGCTTAGATAAAGGATTGCATGACAACTACACCCTAACAGTCATGTAGACCAAATGTGAGGTATAGCGGATAAAGTGTGGTGGGTTAAATCCGAAACGAGGGTATAGCGAAAGAAGTGTAGGGTGGGTTTAGTCCTAATGTAACATAGAGTGCAATGTAAGATCTTTGGTCGTGCCCGGGAGAAAGTAATGTGAAAGACCCCTCACCCATTACATACAATGTAATGTAGACTGCACTCTGCTGAGATTCTCAGCTTTTATATGAGCCCTGTTAAGTGTCTGTAGGTCTAAGATAAAATATTCTGTGCTTGAATGTTGAAAATGTTGGACATTTTGTAGATTGCTGGCACTCTACCTCAAAACCTCCAAACACAGTGTGGCATTCAATGTGTTAACTACATTGATGGGCACCTCAGAAGCTCCTGGAGGGCTAACTGGTGACCCCGGGCACCAGGTTGGTAAGACCTGACCTAATGCAAGTTATAACAAGTGGAGTGTATTGTGGGTGGCTTAGTCCATAGTGAGTGTAGGGTGCTGTAGGTGGGTGGCTTAGTCCATAGTGGAGAGAAGGGTGCTGTAGGTGCACAGTAAAAAATGGAGTGTCAATATTGCAGTGTAAACACATTTTCCTCTGAATAGAGTAGTTATAACAATAGGCAGAGTAAACTCCTCCAAATGGTAGTGTCAAAAGTGAGAGTAAAAAAGTGAGTGTCAACATTTCAGTGTAAATCTATTTTTCTCTTGATAGAGAGGTTATAACAAAAGGCAGAGTAACTCCTCAGACAAAATAACTCTGCAGTGTGATGATTCCCCGCGAAAATTCTAGAACCGGAGCTGGAGCTGGCATGGCATGTTGGAAGTAGTTTCTCTCCCTGCGTGGTAAGTGGATTTGAATATTTATCGAGTTTTTGCTGTTTATGACCAACATTTTTCAATACACTGATGCTGATGATAGACTACTGTATGTGTATTAGGTTAAATTAGGCATGCATATATGTAGGCTAGCCAATTAGTATTTTTCACTGATGCATTCGACTGCAATATTAGGCTACATAGCTTTTAGAAGTAGACCAATGAATAGTTGTTTTAAATGAAAACAAAATCCGACTGCATTTGCTTGCATGCTGACGCCATGTGGTGTGGTGAGTATTGAAGTTTTCTCTTGTTTGCTGAGTTTGGGTTACCCGTACCAAAGATAGCTAGCTTGACAACGTGGTTTCCCAGACTGTATGGGTTTCCCCCAATGGCATTAGCATTGCAACGGTTCAAAAGTTCACTTGAGAACGTGCCCAATGTTTTGCAAGGTGATGTGCTCGTGCTTAATTTGTGGCTCTGAAACCAGAAATGCTCGATGTTAACATTAAGAATATGTTAGTGTTGGAAACAGTTTACAGTTAAGTGTTGCTCAGTTTTATGGTAAGTTGTAGATTTGAGAGATTCATCTACTCGTCCACCTCATAGATTAGCACGCTAAACTGCCCGCTCGTAGTTGATGCTTGATACGAGCAAAGAAAATGGAATCTTGTACAAGAACCACAACTAGCTGGTGTGGCCAGGAGTGGCACTGCAGCTATGTTATCACAGCCAAGTAAATAATGAATGGGTGCCAATGGGGCTGTACCCTTCTCATAGAACTATCTGCCCGTGTGATTTTTTCCCTGGAAACAATGGAGTCGCGTTCGATAGATATGAGTAAGTGAAAGCATTTGCCGACACGTTTGCATCTTGTCAAGTGTTACATTCGTGAAAATGACCCTTATTTCAACTATAGCAATGACATAACACGTGACAATCGACTTTACGGCACTACGCTATTTGTTTTGTAGTTTTAAGTCTGACTTCAGATGTCGATGTGTTTAAAGTTATGTTAGGATTGTTGCGGACACCTGTTATTTATTGCATTTAAGGTGGTGGAAAAGCGGCATGTGTACATGGGGTAAAGGAAATGACTGCGCTCATCCTTAAGAATTTGGGCACCTTCAATTAACATGTTGGACGGCGGTGGGGGGTTTTGAGGTGTGTGACCGTAGATGTCTCTGCTAGGATCAGTCAGAGTACGTCTCTCGTCAGCTCTGGTAGTGAATAGTCGCAAAGATTCCTCAGCCAGCAGGTATTAGCCGAATGCTAGCGTGTTGCAGGACAAAACTAACACGTCTTTGGGAGAACAAAGCCATGTCAGGAACCTTTAACTCCACTTCTAATACAACGTTCATGATAAGGTACAGAATGTGCACACATCTTTACAAACCAGAGAACAGAACCGTCACAAATCCCTGCTGAGCCATTTAGCCCAATAGGCTCCCATTCATCTTTTACTTGGCTGCGTTCGCCAACGGGGCTATAATGGGAGCCAATGAGAGACGCCTATCTCATAGCTTAGACAATTTCTGATACCAGGAATGTTCTGTTTGGGCATGCGTGGACACACGTGTAGTACGGTATATAAAAGTGATTATACAATAGTTAGATCCGGTCAATTTATTTTGTGATATCTGATTGGATGAGACGCGTTCTACTGGCATTCTACGCGTCGGTAAGGAGGATGATGTCTAGGTGGACATCATCCTCGGAGACTCATCACACCTAATAATCACTCCGCCGTAGATAGAATGTAACCAGGGCCGCGCATTTTGAACTCGCCATCATTCTATCTCATAGTCTACTGCGTAGAAAGTGAATGTAACCAGGGCCGCGTAGTTTGAACTCACCATCATTCTATTCCATTGTTCTATGCTGGACTAAGTTGGGCGCAGGCACGCCCGCATGACAGAGAGCGTAGGCTATCCCAGTTGGTAGCTGGATTCTGGCAGAGAGGAAAGAAGTTATCTGATTCTAGTGCAGTTGTCTGGGCAGTTGGCAGACCTCTGCGGCCGCTATTTCGTAGTCTTTTGAAGGCAATCTAACATGTAGCCTACTTTAAATATTAAGATAGTTTCAAACGGGGGATATGCGAGACAACGGACACTTTTTTGACACAGAGACAGAAAGGCTATGTCAGTCTACCCTATAATCGGATCTCATTTGTGCTGCGGGAGAGGGAATGACGAGGAAGAGATGCTCTTAAAAATATAGCCTAGGCTATCAGCAATTGCCGTCCACCACGTGCAAATTAGTAGGCTACAAAGTGGGCATCTGGAAGCAAGATAGCCTACCGTGTGCCATGCGATTTAAAATCATGGCCGCTTGGAACTGGAATGAGTTGCCTTTTCGTTTAGGAGGGAAAACGCGAACCCCTTTCTCGGGTTCGCACCCACATCAGACGTTTGCATGAGAAAGTGTTTCAGCAACAAAGTTGTAGCCTGCAGTAGCCTAAACTTTAGCAGACATCGGGGTATCATAGGCCTACAAGGGATTGATTTGTGTGGTTGTTGCGTTGTGAGAAACAGCGCTCGGATCTCATGCGGCACTGGAGAGGAAAGGACGAGGGGGGGTGTCTTTACGCAGCTAGCAGCAAGTTTGCGGTCCACAAAAATGTGAAAATCAATATCGGCTGAAAAAGGCTTATAAAATAGGCATCTAACTAAAATGTTGAAGTTGCACAGTGTTTTCATTTATCATGCATCATTTTAGCAGGCTAAGCGAAGCCCAGTAGCAGTCCACACAGAAATGCACTTCACACCGTTTCATGGAACTTTGCGCGCTGGCGCTGTCAGCTTGTCAGCTCGTCATTGCATAGCAACCATACAATCAATTCGGAACTACTTTGCTTAGCGGAGCAGGTAAACAAAGTATGATTAAGGTAACTAATAAACACGAATTCGAACATTTATTCTGGTATTTTGTTGGCAAATGAACTATTGTATAAAATTGAGTTATTATTGATTGGAATTATTGATTCGTCACGTAACATAGCTACATCTAGAACTAGTCCCTGCATGGCTTGCCAAGTCTTCGATGCCGGTAATCATACACATGCGTCAAATATGGGTTTGGTGTCAACTGTGGTGTTTTTGACTCATGCTGTTGTTGAGAACCACCGAGTTCTAGCGTTTCGCTTAGCCGGTGCAGCTTTCGTCAGTGCAGCTCAACAGAGGAAGAAGTGTGAGTGGAATAGGAAAGGGTGTATTGTTGTCGACGCGTTTCAGTTGCTTTGAAAGTTGTAGTAGTTGAGAGTCATCTGCTGACTAGCCTTTATTTTTGCAAGTTTGGTAAATGCAATCCAATTAATGGACGAGGAAGGGGATATGAGTGTGGAAAGGGTGTCATATGTGTGCACGCGTGCTGGCAGGCTCGCTCTGTCGTGTGTGTGTGTGTGTGTGTGTGTGTGTGTGTGTGTGTGCGTGCGTGCGTGCGTGTGTGTGTGTGTGACCTGACAACTGTTTTGTTTA
>NW_026945514.1:10000-15000 GCF_034702125.1 Engraulis encrasicolus | reverse complement strand
CGCACGCACGCACGCACGCACACGTGCACGCACGCACGCGCACACACATACACGCACACGCGCGCGCGCGCGGACATACACACACACGTGCATGCACATGCGCAAGTGCGCGCACACACACACGCACACTCACACACTCACACGCACATACTTGCTTGCACACACACACACACACACACACACACACACACACACACACACACACACACACACACACACACACACACACACACACACAAACATGCTCGCACACGCAAACACACACAGACACACTGCCGCTGTCCAAAAGCCAAGGGGCCTCATTTATAACGGGTGCGTACGCACAAAACGCTGCGCACGCCAAGTTCACCGCAAGGTTTGGTATTTATAGAAAAAGAACTTGGCGGTAAACATGCACAGCTCCACGCAAAGTTTGACCCATGCGTAGGCACTAAACAAAAGACCAAACGCGGAAAGCGCGACCTCGGACCCGAAATTGGTTGAAGAAAAAAATCGAAGGTCACGTGTCACGATAGCCACTTTAACATTAGTTAATCTAGTTCGCAACGAAAACGCGGTTGTTTGTTGTTTGGTAATGGTGGAAAATAATAAGTAGGCCTACCTGGCCTATCCATAGCCACATGCATGTAATAGACGCTTCAAATTGTACGTTTAGGATAGGCCTACGTTACATTTGGAAATATCCTACATTTTATTAACAATAACCACGGACCTTTCCAGTATCAGGCTATAATCGTATCGGTAGGCTATTAAAGTGTTCCGAGTCTGCAAGGAATTAGGCTACGTCAACATTTAAGCCAGTTGCAGAATCATCTGCTCGAGTCCCAAGTGCATCTGTAATGGTTGATTTTCTCAGCCATACAGGCAAGCGCAAGTGTCATACTAATGGACAGCTTCGTTTCTCTTGTTGCATGTCATTTCTTTTCCATGCGGTTATTCGTCATCAAAGCAGAGGTGTGCATTTGACAGCTGGCCTTATACACTGACGATGTACGTTTATAATACACACATTTAATAAATACAGACTAGAAAATGCCCATATGTCATGTTGTCTGCGGATATGTCGATCGACAGTTGGGGCGTCGCTTTGAACTGAAATCAGACAGCTGCGCGCAGTGACCAACGGCAATTGTTGAAAAAAAGTTTAAACCCGGTGCATCTATGAGGTGCGATGAGACAACGAATAGATTTTCTATGGTGAATTTCACATGGGTACATGCCATGTGAGATGTTTCCTTGACGCAGCTATTTTTCCCTTTGTTCACAACTCAATTAATACTAGCCTACATGTCCATGACTTGGCAGGTTCATGTCTATGCCATCCTTATTTTATTTATTTATTTATTACTTCTGGNATAGCGTGATTTTTGTCAACATAACCATCCACATGCTGCAATTCAAGGTTTTATTTTTGTAGTCTACGACATCCCAAACTTAACCGCTCCACTTTGCAACGTTCTCTAGGCCTATCTAATAAAACTGTTTGCTCCACATGTGGTAAATGGGCTATCTCGTCTGCTTTCCGCACGCCGTCCACAGATATAAATATTCATTTTGGGCGTTTCACTGAATATTCATAGATAATTATGGGTGTGTCCACAGGTGCGCACATTTGCCGCAACTTCAGAGTCAGTTGGGATTTATAAAGGGATATTGACGTGGAACGTGCGTGCGCCATGCTTTATAAATCTGAATATTTTCTTGCGCACGCACATCCTGAGTTTCGTGCGTGCGCCATCTTTTGGCGCATTTCTTCCGCAAAGTTTTATAAATGAGGCCCAAGAAGAGAGGAGGAGCAGAACTCATGAAGTATGACAAGACAAGACAAAGACGAAGAGAGAAAACAGAGGAAGAGAGGAGAGATAAGTAAAAGAACATGAGAGGGGGAGCAGAGCATGACAAAGACAGAGAGAGAAAACACAGGAAGAGAGGAGAGATGAATAAGGGCGGAATTCTCCCGTCTCCACTTAAGTCGGTTTTACGCGCGCATATTTTACGCGGTCTTATCTTGCGCGTATTCTCCCCTCTGGAACGTCGCCACACCCCTCGCGCTTAACTCAGAAAAACAGCGCGTAGCCCAACATAGGCGTGATATATGCTAAATGGGGGGATGAGTCTCCGCCAAGTTCATCAGTTGTGGCTACAAAGAAACTATGGAACATGGATTTTCAGATCAACCATGTGAAAACCTCGGCAGTCCATTGAGATCCAACACTGAACTTTAACTTTGAATTTAAAACCACGTGCCAAAAGTCCTCTTGCAAAAGCGTTTCAAAATCTAACCTCCGCTCCTTTTCACAAGCAGAAGGCAAGTATTGGAGGTGAGATATTGAGATGGAAACGCTATGTGTCCCTTTGGCGGGAACTCAGCTGAGCGTTTTGGTGCGCAACAGGTTGATTGAAATAATAAACATGATTGAACGTTTTGTTAAAAATGGAGTTTGGCGTGTTGCCTGGACAATTCCGGAAATCAAAAAATGATTATGATTATGATTTAAAATGCTGATCATTCCCACAGTTAAACAAACACATAGTAGGCCTATTTGCTGACTTTTAAAAGTGTTTCTCAGCTTCTCTGTACAGCAACGTGACATTAAAATAATTGGAAATATGTGGATCTCAGCTGTCCGTCAGCATATTACACTTAGGCTACATGCATGCTGAAGAATGAACAAGGAAATCGATCGTCATGAAAAAAACGGACACTTTATATTCTGTCGCAGACATGGGAATTAATTGGACATGGGCATGCAATGCCAAGCCAGGACTTAAACGCGCAGCTGATGGGGTGTAATAGAGACCAGAAGAGAAATTCCAAAGACATGCTCTGATATGTAGGCCTACCTTTTACGTTTAGCTGTAATGACATTCAGGAAATATTTTCTGCCTTACAAAAACAGATAGGACAACCTGTAGCCTACCTCAGTATGTAGTGGTTTTGTATGTCAGGCATCAGTTCAGAAAGTTTAATAGGTTACATGCGCATATGCACGAGTTCCAATAAATCACAAAAGTGTAGGAGTTGAAATAAAAACCCTTTACTTAACGTCGTGGCTACAACATAGTAAAAATGGTGACGGTTGTTTTTGAATAGGCATACTTTGGGTGGCTGTGAGGACGACTGGAACAGCGGTCTTTAGTCTGACGTGCCTTGTCAATTTAGCCTACTTGTGCATGGTGCAACCTGCAACGAGGTGTTTTTGGTTTTGGTTACCGTCCGTGGAGACAACATGATGATCCTCATACTGATTGATTAATTAATTACCTGCTTTTGTTTGTAAGTTCACCGATATGAGAACATGCTCTGGGCAGCTGGTCATATTTTGTCACAATTAATGTAGGATGTTTATGTGGAACTGTGAATGAATTTCGATTTGGACTCACGCTGACGGTAAGGAACATCAACAAAGCATAGCCTACCGTGTAACATGTTCAAAATGCGAGCCAAGCGAGCATCAAATGCAATATTACATTTTACCTCATAGTGGCGCTTGACCTTACTACAGCCCTGTGATGCGCGTAAAGGCAAACACGCGTAAGTGCACGGGAGAATCACAATCATAGGATTCATTTACATGCGAAACTCCCTGATTTTGGCCTGGCCCCACCCAAAGTGCGCAAGTGATGAAATCGCGCGTAAGCCCCGCTTACTCACTGGCTTGAGTAAGCTCGGAGGCGCTGTTGCGCGCTTTTTTTTTACTTAAGCGGGTGGGAGAATTCCGCCCTAGACAGGAGAGAGGAGGAGCAGAGCGTCTGTGGATGACAGCAACAGCCCAAAGATTGAGAGAGAAGCAAAAAGAAACAGAAAGGATTGAAAAGAACCATGGAAGAGGAGAGGAGAAGAAGTTGCATGGCTGACAGCAACAACACGAAGAAAGAGAGACAGTAGGGAAAGAAATGAGGTGAAGAGGAATAACAAAAATGAATCTCTCTCTCTCTCTCATGGCTGACAGCAACAACACGAAGAAAGAGAGACAGTAGGGAAAGAAATGAGGTGAAGAGGAATAACAAAAAGGAAGAAGCAAAAAAAGAAAGAGGAAGGAAGAGAGGAGGAGAAGAACTTGCATGGATGACAGCAATAACATCAAGGAGAGAGGAAGTACAGAGGAGTAGAGGAACAGAGGAGTAGTGTCCTCTGTACACAATATTCCCACTATAATTTGACATGACTTAAAATTCCATTATGAATGCATCCCGTATCCTGAAATCTGCTCATTGATATTCATTACTGTATAATTTGTAATTTTCAAACTCCAAAAATGTTGACATGTGTAGGAATACCATGGAATATTGGGGGAAAATGTGGGGAGAAAAAAATGACATGGCTGTACTGGTTGAACTGAATGAAGATGATGACAGCTGCATGTTTGAATCAACTGGGAGTGGAAGAGGGAGGGAGCGGGGGTGCAAGTACTGTAGTTTACTTCCAGGCCTGCACGGGTTGTTTGGTGGATTTTTGGGATGGTGATCAACTTTTCATGGCAACTTTGTGACAGCTTTGTGATTACAGAAATTTCGGGGGAAAAAAGTTTTAGGAGAGACAGAAAATGAGACAGAAAATGTAAAATGTTTACCACAGTTTGAGAGCTGTACGGGGATGAAAATGTGAAGTTGATGACAGCTAAGTGGCAGGCAGCCGGATTGTGTGTGTGTGTGGTGTGTGTGTGTGTGTGTGTGTGTGTGTGTGTGTGTGTGTGTGTGTGTGTGTGTGTGTGTGTGTGTGTGTGTGTGTGTGTGTGTGTGTGTGTGTGTGTGTGTGTGTGTGTGTGTGTGTGTGTGTGTGTGCGTGCGTGTGTGTCTGGCAGTCGGAGTCTGGCGTCTGCAGAAGGCCTGTACGTGTGATGGATGATGGCTGATGTATCGTACCGATGCAGCGCCTCACTCTCTCTACACTCTCTTCTCTTCTCTTCTTTCTTCTGCCCTCCCTTTCCCTCTTCTCTATTCTTTCCTTCTTTCATCTCATGTTACTTCTTCTTCCCTCTCTCGTCTCTCTTCTCTTC
>NW_026945514.1:0-5000 GCF_034702125.1 Engraulis encrasicolus | reverse complement strand
ATACAGAATGCTGTACAGATACATGATAATATTCAGAATGGTTCATGTTTGGGACATGTGGGATTTTGTAAATAATAACTAAAAAATGATCAAAACATCCAGTTCATAAGGAGAACGGTGACAAAACAACATATTAGGTGTTAGCTGTACAGCCAAGCGAAACGTCTGCACATCTGCACATTTTTAAGTCACCTATTCAAACATAAGGGGGATTAGCATGGTCATAAAAAAGAAGCATACACCATAAGATAACACAGAATGGTGCATATATACACAGTTTTATAACATGGAGCGGTGTACAATTACACACTGATTGTTGAATACTTCCCCTTTCAGCCTCAATGTTTTCTTCACTGTGTTATGATTGCTCCTACATCTTCACAGCAGGAAACATCTTGGAATGGGCAGCTGTGATATAGTGTTTAGGGAGGTGAACTTAAGATAGAGGGTTGCAGGTTCAGATCCCACCCTACCCAACTTCTCTACACTAAGCTAAAGTGCAAGACACCTATACCCACAAGATGAATACGATGACAATGATGACAATAACAAAATCTGAGAAATAGAGGAGAATGATGGCGACTATGATGATGACAATGATATTGATGATGACATTATTTTTTGTCACATCTGCAGGACATAATATTACATGGTTTGTTTGTCACATTCCTGGTGATTCATTATTGAACATAAGCTTGGTTAGGGGAGAGCTGGCCAGAGACACTCAATACATGACTCCAATCATGGTGCACGACTCAACTCTCTATGGAAAGCTGACACTACGGCATTGAGTAGCTCTACACATGACAACCATTGCAGTGTCTGCAGAGGCAATCTAATCAGAAGACCAGCCAGGAAACACATTGATTTGGGATTTGCCATTATAGCAGTACAAACATTTATTGGATTAGCAGATGTGTGTTGGGATTCGTCATTATTCCAGTCCAAACATGGGTGGGAATAGCAGGTGTGTGTTGTTGTCATTTTAGCAGTACAGACATGTATTGGAATAGCAG
This sequence comes from Engraulis encrasicolus, assembly GCF_034702125.1. Classification (NCBI taxonomy): domain Eukaryota; kingdom Metazoa; phylum Chordata; class Actinopteri; order Clupeiformes; family Engraulidae; genus Engraulis; species Engraulis encrasicolus. The sequence continues at coordinate 3,984 of NW_026945514.1, read as the reverse complement.
GTGTGTGTTGGGATTCGGCCTTATTGCAGTCCAAACATGGGTGGGAATACCAGGTGTGTGTTTTCACGCCCTGGGCAGCTTTCCATTACGCATCACCACACATCTCCAATGTTTGTAATTTCGGACAAGCTCAATGAGACGCTCTTGAAAATTTGCCGCCATCGTCGTTTTCACCAGATTGATTAGGGATTCGTCATTAGTCCAGTATACCAGGTGTGTGTTGTCACTCCCTAGGCAGCCTTCCATAACCCGTCTCCACTCATCTCCACATCTCCCAGGCCCTCCTGACAAATCAGCTATTGGAATCCATGTTGTCAATGAGTGTACATCTCTCTCTCTCATCTCCCATGCCCTCCCGGAAGAAAAATCTGTCAGGCCTATTGTATTCCATGTCGCCCATGTCGGCTGCTGGCGAAGCACACCAATATCACTAAAATTGTTTGTGAAGAGAGGATTTGGGGAGAAAAGGAACAGAATAGGGTGTAGAGAAACCGGGTGAGGGGTATATGTAGGAGAGGGAGTAGGAATATGGACGAGACTTTAAAAGAAGTGTGGAGAAGCCGGAGTGTGGGTGGCTAACTGCATGGTTCTGGAGGAGGGTGTGCAGAAGGAGAGTGTGGGTCGCTAAGTCCCGAGTGTGTGTCCCCGTAATGAGCCAAGAGTCAGCCCAGGTAATCAATCAGAACATTAAAACACTGCAGGACACACTGATCTAAACTGGGTGGCTGAGCTGAGCACAGGACTTGTGGAGGAGTGTGTCTTGAAGTAGGCCTAGTGTGTGGAGAAGGAGAGTGTGGAGTGTGTGGAGAAGGAGAGTGTGGGGGGCAAATGTGTCCCCCTAATGAGCCTAAAGTCTGCCCAGGTAATTAATCAGGAAGTTAAAACACTGATCTGGACTGAACTGGGTGGCTGTCCGGCTGAACACCTGCTATAAATTTGTTTCGGTTTGTGGCTGTGCTGGCCTGGTCAAAAGGCTGTGTGTGTGTGTGTGTGTGTGTGTGTGTGTGTGTGTGTGTGTGTGTGTGTGTGTGTGTGTGTGTGTGTGTGTGTGTGTGTGTGTGTGTGCGTGTGCGTGTCTGTGTGTCTGTGTGTCTGTGTGCGCGCTTGTGCGTGTATCCCTTGTAGATTGCTGGTGAGAGAGAGAGAGAGAGAGAGAGGAGAGAGAGAGAGAGAGAGAGAGAGGAGAGAGAGGAGAGAGAGGAGAGAGAGAGAGAGAGAGAGAGAGAGAGAGAGAGAGAGAGAGAGAGGAGAGAGAGAGAGAGAGAACCTGGTGTGTGTGTGTGTGTGTGTGTGTGTGTGTGTGTGTGTGTGTGTGTGTGTGTGTGTGTGTGTGTGTGTGTGTGTGTGTGTGTGTGTGTGTGTGTGTGTGTGTGTGTGTGTGTGAGTGTGAGAGAGAGCGTGCGAGCATCTGCTGGTCACCCAGTATGAGTATGATGATAAAGTGCTGTCCATTGTTGTTGCTCTCTGCAGTCGTCCGCCCACCTAAACACTCGTGCTGTGGACCTAGAGTGCGTTGCAATATGCAACCTTGCCTTCTCCACTTGTGCTTGTCTCCTCGCCCCACCTCCTGGCCCCTCCTCCGTGGAGAAAACGATAAAGTTTCCCAGCTGTCAGGCTAGCCAAAACAATTTTTGAGGGACTGTTTTTCATTCACTATCCCAATTGCAAATGAGAAGAAAGCTTTAAAATTGAGCTTTTGCAAGATATTGAAATATAATGCTGTGGTCAGTGATGTCATCATGACATATTACTTCCTGGTACGAGGAGACAAGCACGAGTGGAGGAGGCAAAGTCGCATATTGTAACGCACTCCTAATGTCTGCTGTGTGTGTGTGTGCATGCCTGCCTGCCTGCCTGCGTGCGTGCGTGGGCGCGTGCGTGAGTGAGTGAATGAGTGAATGAATGAGTGAGTGAGTGAGTGAGTGAGTGAGTGAGTGAGTGAGTGAGTGAGTGAGTGAGTGAGTGAGTGAACGAGTGAGAGAGTGAGAGAGTGAGTGAGTGAGTGAGTGAGTGAACGAGTGAGTGAGTGAGTGAGTGTCGGATGTGAATGACTCCAATCGCAGGTACAGTATTTAGCTGAATCTGTCTCTCTCTCTCCCTCTCTTTCTTTCCTTCCAACCCCGCCTCATCTCTGCGTCGTATAAAACCTTTTATGCTAAGCTGTAGCTTCAAGGCTGTTGATGTCAGGTGCTAGCCAAGGCCTCGAATATATGGGGAGCCCACCCACCCACATAAATCTCACAGTCTGCGCATGTGTGTGTGTGTGTGTGTGTGTGTGTGTGTGTGTGTACGGATATGCATGGACGTGTGTGTGCGCCTGCGTGTGCGTTTGTGCGGGCGTGCGTGTGCGAATACCCACTCACTGCCAATCGGTGGCCATAAAGGTGATCTATGAGTGTGATCCATCAAGATATGATAGCCTCCTAAGGAGTGCCACCTAACGAGGTGTGCAATCATCTGCTCAAGTCTTAATTGGCTCTGATTGGTGATAATTAGTGCAGCGACCACTTAGATGCCAGCCACCGATCCTGTGTAATGAAGTCACACACAGTGATAACAAGGCACATTCCCAATTCATCCTTGCTTACGTGTATGCAGATATTAAAAATAAATAAATAAATACTTTTTTGGTAAAAAGACATCATTGTAGCAGTTGTGCTTCAAACTTCGGATTTATGCTTATTTGTGCTTATTAAAACGTTTTATTCAATATCTTGCAAAAAAAAAAAAAACAGAGGTTGATCTTTTATCATTTCCAGTAGGATTACAGAATGGCACAAAAAACAGTTTCACCTTGAGAGAAAATGTATTATTCTCTCCATGGGAGGACGGGTGATAATTTAATAAGGCTAGAGGAAACAGCAGTTAGAATGATGGGTAACACTTTACTTTACGGATCGCTAATAAGGTGTTAATTTCATAGTAATTTTTCAGTAATTTCAGTCTAATTTTATGGTAATAACTGCTTGTTATTAGTAATAACAGCAAAATAACCATATGGTTTCCAGTGCAATTACACTATAATTCTCATTAATAACAGCAAAAATAACCATACAGTTTCCAGTGCAATTATGCTGTAGTTTCTAGTTAATAGTAGGCTAATGGAAACAGCTACTGTCATCATAGTAGTTAGGTGGTAGGTATGCCAGTAACTAAACGGTATCAGCCGAAGTAGTTTCATACTAATTAGGCTACATCAGGGCCGTAATGTGCAATATTTCCTCTTCCTATGTTATTGCATAGAAACGACCACCCAAGCATCATTATATTATTAAGCGGGCTTGCGGAGCAAGGACCATGCAGAGCATGGCCCTTGCAGAGCAAGGCCCGTTTATAGTAATCTCTAAGTCCTGTTTCTTTATTAAGCGGGCTTGCGGAGCAAGGACCATGCAGAGCATGGCCCTTGCAGAGCAAGGCCCGTTTATAGTAATCTCTAAGTCCTGTTTAGTTATTAAGCGGGCTTGCGGAGCAAGAGCAGAGCTCTTGCAGAGCAAGGCCCGATTATAGTAATCTCTAAGTCCTGTTTAGTTATTAAGCGGGCTTGCGGAGCAAGGACCATGCAGAGCATGGCCCTTGCAGAGCAAGGCCCGATTCTAGTAATCTCTAAGTCCTGTTTCTTATTAAGCGGGCTTGCGGAGCAAGGACCATGCAGAGCATGGCCCTTGCAGAGCAAGGCCCGTTTATAGTAATCTCTAAGTCCTGTTTAGTTATTAAGCGGGCTTGCGGAGCAAGGACCATGCAGAGCATGGCCCTTGCAGAGCAAGGCCCGTTTATAGTAATCTCTAAGTCCTGTTTAGTTATTAAGCGGGCTTGCGGAGCAAGAGCAGAGCTCTTGCAGAGCAAGGCCCGTTTATTAAGCGGGCTTGCGGAGCAAGAGCAGAGCTCTTGCAGAGCAAGGCCCGATTATAGTAATCTCTAAGTCCTGTTTATTGGTTCTCTTGTACAGGGACAGTAAAAATAGAAAATGGATCTCCTCCTAGGCCT
>NW_026945513.1:65000-69530 GCF_034702125.1 Engraulis encrasicolus | reverse complement strand
CATCTGTTGCACATATTGACTTCATGTCTGAACACGTTAATTGCTCACCTTTGTGAGGAGCAGTGTCACCAGAGCTTTGGTGTAGCAGTTTACGAACGTACGCTTTCATGTAATTAATTGTGTTATTTTTTTAAGACATTAATTTGGATGCAGGTAATTAATCTAATTATTGAGTTAAAGTTGCAGCCCTAATGTTTACATACATTTCTGGTAGTCGTCTGGACGGATCTTTGCCTCCCAGATGGGCTCTCCGTTCTCTGGAGGGCTGAAGACCTCTATGTCAAAGCTGCCAACTGGGTCCTCTATGTAAACCTCAAAAAACTTTGAGGTGGAAAGAGGCCACAGTTTCATGTCCTTCTTGGGGTAGATCTCCGACTGACACGACGTCTTCATGCGGATACTGGCATCTTGCCGGAGGGGTGCATCGGTGCCCGGTTTGTCGATTCTCACCCCCTGGGCTGTCTCTTTCTGGTGGATGGCCTGGATGTGAGCTGTGTCCTTTGGCACCAGATAGACATGGAGCTTCAAAGGAGCAGCGCTTGTGCAGAACAGTAGTGGCTCACAGTGTACCTGGGGACTGAACAGATACTCCACTGCTCTCCACACCACCGCCAAGGGAGAGAGGGAAGGCTGGAGAAGCTTTGCATGGTGTCGGGTGAGCTCACACCCCTCCATACACACTCCGTTGTCATGGCCATGCAAGACTCTCACAGCATCACACACAGAAACCTCACCAGCCCCCAAACACAGGAAATGAGGCAGGTGGATCTCCTCCAGCGCTCCTGACATGAGCTTGATGTCCATCAAAGGACCAGCTGGACTGCACTGCATTTTGGCTAGGTCGTCAGCAAAGACTTGCCAGTCCAGGAAGTGGTACTTGAGGATGACTGGACCAACACACAACCAGCGCAGGCTGGACTCTGAGCACTCATAGCTCCCTGCAGCAGAACTCAGGCTGTAGGTTGAGATGCTCTTCTCTGTGGAGACCTCAGGCTCCACCAGGACCCAGTGGCTGGTGTCTGGAACTTCAGCACAGCATTCACAGCCCCTCTGTGTGTCATCACTGGGGCCATCCTCCCTTTAAGACAGACAGACAGACACAGGCACACAGACAGACACAGGCATACACACAGACACAGACACAGACATACACACAGACAGACAGACAGACAGACAGACAGACAGACAGACAGACAGACAGACAGACAGACAGACAGACAGACAGACAGACAGACACACACACACACACACACACACACACACACACACACACACACACACACACACACACACACACACACACACAGACTTGAGTTAAAATAACCTCAACAAGCAATAAAGTCTGCATAGTACAGCTGCTGCACTGTCGCTATATGCACTATTATATTAATTATATTATATATAGGCCTACTATATATATATCTAAAATACTGCTACTATTTTATACTACAGATCTATTATTGCGACTGTACCTTAAAAACGTTAATAAAGGTGATGGGGGGTTAGCCTGTTTCAATGGCACGTGTACATCAGCATTGGAAAGGCTATGTTGTGCAGTTTGACATGAAATAGGCTATGAAAACCCCCAAGAGTAGGGCTGGGTATCGCAGCCATGTTGAGGAATCCCTGCACCAGTCTGGATAGTACTGATGTAATGTGTCACGTTAGTTTAGTTTAGTTTAGTTTAGTTTAGTTTATTTGATAGGGACAGATACATAACATGTAGGTTGCATAACAACCAAAACAGCAAGCATCATAGCATTTATAGCCAAAAGCTAATTTCCAATGCTCGTCCCTAGAAGGGCTTTTAAAACAATACAATAGCAGCAATAACAAATAAAACAGTATTATCATAAGAACATCCTATACACTCATTCAGTCCAATCATTCATTTTTGAAGCTTTCAATCATACTTAAAATTGGTGTATATTCTTCCATCCATCTCATGCATTCACTAAACATCAGTCACATTTCCTATCAATCCTACATCTGTCCTGTACTTACTGTTATGTATTTTTACACATTATCACCCACTCAATACACACACACGCACACACACACACACACACACACACACACACACACACACACACACACACACACACACACACACACACACACACACACACACACACACACACACACACACACAACACACACACTCACACACACCATATCAATTGCCCCCACCCCACACACACACACACACATGCACGCACCCACTACCCCAACCCCCCCCCCAAGAATCTGTAATCTCTACCCAATAAGCACACTCACACATGACTACATACCTGGTTGCTTTTTAGGAACTCCTTCAGCTGAGTTTTAAACTGCTCATGATTGTGAATAGCCTTGATATCAAATGGCAAGCTATTCCATTGATTAGTTCCTTTAATCAGGAATGAAGACTGGCCAAAGACCGTTTTGCGGTGTGGTACCCTACAGTTGCCCAATACAGCGTTCCTGGTGGACCTCCCAGCAACCTGTATTGGTTGGATGTTATCACAAAGCAACTGAGGGGCTTTACCATGCAGACACTTATGAACTAGGATGACGTTAGATAAGGCTATGTAGTTATGAAAGCTTAGCATGTTCAGGTCCCGCTGGACGTTACAGTGATGTGTTCTTATGGACCGCTTACCTAGGATTTTTAATGCTCGATTGTAGAGTCTCTCCAGAGGTTTAACTGCTGAGAGACTTGCCTGTGACCATGCTGTAGTACAATATCCTATGTGGGAGAGTATCATCGAGTGGAGGTATATTTTAGCTGCGTCATATGACAAACAGTCTCTAATTAATCTGTAAGTGTATGAATTGAGTCTGACCGTTTTACATATTTTCTTTATATGTTTGTCAAATTTGAGGTGCTCATCCAGCACCAATCCTAAGTATTTTACTTCTGTGACCTGATTGATTGGTTTGTTGCTGATTTCTATATTTAAAGTGGTTGATGTAAGGCGCCTCCCAGAGGAGAAGCACATTGACACTGTTTTATTAACATTTAGTGCCAAACATGACCTATTCAGCCAAAGCGCTACAACCTTCAGTTGGTCATTTAATTTTTGGGAGACTTCAGCAGCTGTTTTTCCATGGACATGCAACACTGCATCGTCTGCATACATTTGAAATTCAGCATCTTGACAACAATCTGGGAGGTCATTAATAAACATACTGAACAGAATCGGTCCTAGCACCGATCCTTGCGGAATGCCTGTTATGGTTTCCCGCATTGACGATTTTGTATTGCTGATAGCAACACATTGTTCACGATTGGAGAGATAAGACTTAAACCATGCCACTGTTTTTTCTGTCATATTGTAATTTTCAAGTTTGGATAGCAGTATGCTGTGATTTACGGTATCAAAAGCTTTTTTAAGATCTAAAAATACCGCCCCCACCAGGTTACCTTTAGGCCTATCTATTGACGCTTTAATCTGTTCTATAAGGAAGCAATTTGCACTCTCTGTTGAATATTTGGTTCTAAATCCAAATTGGAGAGGGTGTAGATGCTTGTTACCTTCAAGGTGTTCCATAAGCTGGGTGGCAACAGCCTTTTCCAGGATCTTAGACAGAGCAGGCAGGATACTAATTGGCCTGTAGTTGTTAACTTGGTCTGTTGCACCAGATTTAAATATGGGGATTACCTTTGCTTGCTTCCACATATCAGGAAAAGCCCCATTTAGAATAGAAGTATTTAGTAAATGGGTTAATGGTTCAGCTATTGTATTGACATTTGATTTAATAAAAGCTACATCTAAATTAAAAAGGTCTTTTGAATAAGTGGTTTTTAGGTTTTTTATTATTTTAATTACTTGACTTTTAGATATCTGTTTCAGTTCTAACATTTGGCCGTTGTTTTCAGTTAGGGCACTTAGGACAGGCCAGGTACTTGGTGTAAAGGTACTGGCTATGTCCTGCACTGAATCAATAAAATATTCGTTCAGTGTTTGTGCGATGGCTGCACAATCTGAAATTATTTCATTTCCAATTTTTAATTCCTGTACTATATTTTGGGCTTGCTGTGGTTTTGTTAGTGTTTTTATTTGTTTCCAGATGAGGGAACTGTTGCCTTTAGCTTCAGTTAAAAGCGTGATAAAATATGTCGACTTGGCTTTGCGCAGTTCCTTCGTTACTCTGTTGCGCAGTCCTTTATATAGGACAAGGGCTGTATTAGTCCGACTTTTTAAACAAGCCTTGAGCGCTAAATCCCTCTGTTTCATGAGTTGTCTAATAGTTGGGTCAACCCATGGTAGGGATTTTTTTCTATTTGATTTTTTGGCAGGTTTGAGAAACTTTTTTAAAACTTTGTTGATGCCATTCATGAATTCGCTGCAACATGTATTCGGGTCGCTGCTTTGATTCACTGCGTCCCAGTTAAGTGAGCTCAGCTCGCGTTGCAGGGTAGGTAAATCTCGCTTATGTAGTTACACACCAGTCTGTAGAGTACTGATGTAATGTGTCACGTTACACACCAGTCTGGATAGTACTGATGTAATGTGTCACGTTACACACCAGTCTGTAGAGTACTGA
>NW_026945513.1:0-60000 GCF_034702125.1 Engraulis encrasicolus | reverse complement strand
TTGAGGAGTTCTGAGAGATGCTGAACTCCTGTGTCATGAATTCTATTCTCAGAGAGGACAAGACGCTTCAAACTGCAGGAGGTTGATCTGGCAGCAGCTGATATTGCTGCACAACTCTTGTCTGTGAGTTTACACTTCACCAGGCTGGGATAAACATAATGACACATCTGATTATTACACACACTTACCACTACAGATAACACACACTTGCTCTCATTAACAGACATGCACACATGCTGTGAGTGGCCAATACACACATGGTCTTCACATGAACACACACACACACACACACACACACACACACACACACACACACACACACACACACACACACACACACACACACACACACACACACACACACACACACACACACACACACACTGACACACACACACACACAGACACACATGAAGTTGGGCCTCATAGTTATGGGGGGGGGTCACTGAGATACAGCACTGATTCTTGAGAAAGTGGCTAAAACAGGTTGTAATGTTGACAGAAAAAAACAAAGTGAATTACAAAATTATACGGTATATCCTCGTAGACTAAGGTCTTGGCTTTTCAGAAATGCACAAGGCCAATCTCCCCATTTTGTATTTTTTTCAGAAATCAGGCTTTTCTCCGATCATACCTTGTTTTTTGTCAACACCGTCAGACACAATTAAAAGTAATTAAAATTGTATTGATTTGGTTGCATATGTATCTGGAGTTTTTAAGTGATTATGTGTATTTTTTGGTTCACACATATGCCTTTAAATGTTGAAAATTCACTTTTGTTCTATTTTAGTACTGTTTCATGTGTTCTAATTTTAAAATATGTACCGTCATACGATGCTTACTTAACGCCTAAATAGAACAAACATTTTTTGTAATTTCACAAATATTCGTGTAGGCTTAAATTGGCTATTACTTTGATAATTCAACAACTCCTAAGGAAAATGTTGTAAGCACATTCATTTAAAATGTCCAAAACTCCTTCTTACGGTGGTGACTTAAGAACTGACGGTGGTGATAGTAATCTGAGAGTGGTGAAAGTGGCCTAATTAGTACCTGCATTTAGCTAAATAAATAGCCCTCTCAAGTCAATGGCATCTTGCATAAACACTTTATTTTTGTGTGTGCACAGTATGTTTGTGCATGTGTTTTTTCTTCATTAGTTAGATTCTCTAAGTAGGCCACTGGTTCTTGAAAATGTGGCAAAAACAGGTTTTAAGTTGTTCAAATCCAAAATTTAGAGGTGTATTATCATAGATGTAGGTCTTGGCTGTGCAGTGAATGTATTGGCCAAGCTCCCCATGTTTAACATTTTTCATAAAATGGGCTCTTTCTTGTTTTGTCAACAGCGGCAGACAGAATTAGAAGTAAAAACATATGTTTACTGTATTAAAGTGAATTACTTTAACAATTCAACATAACTGTAGATACTTATTGTATGCATATTCTTAGAATATGTCAAAAACACGTAAAACATATGTTTTTGGTGAACTCCATCAGATGTCACCACCGTCAGGTTTTCTGACAAAAAAACCTCCAAATGCACCTCAGTGGTGCTGTAGTGGCACATCGTGTCTCCAAACTTTGTTGTCCCACCTTTGCAGCTTGTCTAACAACCAGTATTTGAATCACTCGACTGAGACCAAGTTTTCTTTTAAGATGTTTAGTAAAATAACTCAAAAATACAGTTACATGAAATTAAAAGGCTCGGTACAGATCGGTCAAAAAACTGTGTTGCTTCCACCGTATCCAGCTGCAATCTGACCTAGAAAGTGCATACGGGCAATTATTCATATTACGCATTACGTAGTGGAAGCCAAAATTACATTTCACAATAAAAGTAAGCTTTTATCTATCTTTTTATACTAACCTATTTATGCATTCTAGAAAATATAATCACCATGAATTTCTTAAAATTAAATTAAGCATTTTTAAACATTTTTAATCTAAATTATTACTCTACATGAATTCCCCATTAACTGGCTCTTACATTACCCTGCCCCAATTGGTTAGGCTGGAAAACCAAGCAATTATCAACTTAAAACATTAAGAGCCAAAATACTCAAATTAAAGAATGTCCACAATTATCAAATTGTCCTTCATTAATCCTCAGGCGTAGCTTCCTGAAGCAGGCATAGCTTGTTCACAGGACGCTCCAGCCTGCTGGTCTTGGTCTTCACTTTCACTCTTCTCACAGCTCCACCCGAGTCTGGCAGTGTCTCCACTACTTTCCCCATGACCCAGGAGTTGCGAGGGGAGGAACTGTCCACCAACAGCACCACATCGCCTGCCATGAAGTTTCTTCTAGGCTTCAGCCATTTCTGTCGCTCCTGAAGAAGTGGAAGATACTCGCGTGTCCAACGGGCCCAGAATAAGTCTGCAAGGTATTGGACTTGCTTCCATCTTCTTCGGGTGTAGGTGTCATCTTTGCTGAAGACGCCTGGAGGCAGGATTGGTTGAGCCTTCAGAAGCAGCAAATGGTTCGGAGTTAAAGGCTCTATGTCATTGACATCATCTGAAACACTTGTGAGCGGCCTGCCATTCATTATACTCTCGACTTCACACATTACTGTATGGAGACAGTCGTCGTTCACTGCCTGATCTTTCAGTAGGGAATTGAGGATTCGTCTCGCTGTGCGAATTTGCCTTTCCCAAACCCCACCCTGGTGGGAGGCAGCTGCGCTGTTGAATATCCACTTTATCCCCTTTGGTTGCAGGTCTCTATCAATTCTTTCATTATCCAACTGTTGGATGGCTTCTTTTAGCTCTCGTTCAGCCGCCACAAAGTTCGTGCCATTGTCGGACCTCATGGTGGTAACTTGGCCTCTCCTGCATATGAAACGACGAATGGCGTTTATGCAGGAGTCCGTGTCGAGGCTGTCCGCAACTTCAATGTGCACGGCTCGGAGAGTGAGGCACGTGAACATTACCCCGTATCTCTTGACTGTACCCCGGCCCCGTTTAACCTCAAACGGGCCGAAGAAATCAACGCCGGTGTTCGTGAAAGGAGGTTGGTCTGGGAGGAGGCGATCTTCCGGCAAGCTTGCCATCTTTTGCTCACCAACCTTGCCAGTCCGCCGCCGGCACACTGTGCATTTACGGATGATCTTCCTGATTGCAGAATTGGCTTGTGGAATCCAATATTTCTGACTTATTTGAGCCAACACATAATTGCGTCCGCAGTGGCCTGTTCTTTGATGTATGTCCCTCAAGATTAGAGTGGCAACTCTGCTGTGCTTAGAAAGAATCACTGGGTGCTTGGCACTTTCTGGCATAGCAGACTTGTGAAGTCTTCCACCTACTCTCAAGGTGTCATCTTGAAGAATCGGGTCAAGCTTATACAGCACACCTTTATGACTGAGTTGACTTCCATTCCTCAGGACTTTGATTTCTTCCTCAAAGTGCTCTCTTTGACTGAACTTTATTATTTCTGCTTCAGCAGCGTCGAGGTCATCCAAGGTAAGTAATGTCTTTTCAGGTTTAAACCTTTTCATGAGTTTTTTCTTTGTTTTTCAGGGTCGTTTTCAGTTTGGCTGATTGTTCTTAACGCCTCCTCGCGTTCTTCTTTACGCTCCCTCAGAGCTTCCTTTACCTTTACAATCCACGCCACTGATCGTTTGAGTTTGTTCCAATCAGAATGATAGGTAAGTAGCTGGTTCATCGGTGCCATACTTTCTTCAACTGTGACCGTGTGAACAGCGACTGTGGTCTTGACCTCCGGGTCATCTTCTAGGCTTTCCTTCTTTCGCACAGGCTGTTCTGGCCAATCCTTTTCATTCAGCAGAAAGTCTGGTCCACTTATCCACATTCCTCCTTCGACCAAGCTCTTCGCCTTCAGGCCTCTGCTGGCTTGATCTGCAGGATTTTCTTTTGTTTTGACATACATCCATTGTGAAGGCTTCGTTGCTTCTCGGATCATCGAAACTCTATTAGCAACAAACGTTTTGAAACGTGCTGTGTCACTGTCGATGTATCTGAGCACCGTAGTGCTGTCTGTCCAGAAGACAGATTGTTGCAGTGGAATTTGCAGTTCTTCGTGCAACATCTTGTCGACCTTCACTGCGACAACCGCTGCGGTCAACTCAAGCCTAGGGATTGTGACTTTCTTCAGCGGGGAGACTCTTGATTTTCCCATAAGGAAAGCACAATGTTTCTCTCCATGCTCATTCTCCAGCAGTAAGTAAGACACAGTGCCGTAGGCGTACTCTGAGGCATCCGAAAAATGATGCAACTGCGCTGAGGTAGTGCATCCGAAGTTGGTGGGTTTCAAACATCTACTCAAGGCAAGGCAAGGCAAGGCAAGGCAAGTTTATTTATATAGCGCATTTCATACACAGGTGCAACTCAATGTGCTTCACAAAGTTAACAAATGTAAATGAAAGGAAACAGGGAAGAAAGAAGGAAATGAATTAGAGTCAAAAAGCATTTAAAAACATTAAGATAAAACATAAGGTAAAAATAATAATAAAATAAAATAAAATAAAACAAATTAAATAAAAAATAAAAATAATAAGAATAAGTAATTTAAGCTAGGGGAAAGCATCTGAGAACAGCTTTGTCTTGAGTCTAGATTTAAAGCTATCAATAGTGGGTGCATTTTTTATGTCATCTGGAAGCTGGTTCCAAAGCTTTGAAGCATAGAAGCTAAAGGCTGCCTCTCCACACTTTGTTTTGACTTTTGGAATCACCAGCAAATTCTTCTCCGTTGACCTTAGTGACCTAGTTGGTGCATACAGCTGAAACATATCCAGTAGATATGTGGGTCCCATTCCATTTAGTGATTTAAACACAAGTAGCATAGCCTTAAAATCAATTCTGTAGCTTACTGGGAGCCAATGCAGCGATCTTAAAATTGGAGTAATGTGGTCGAACTTCCTTGTCTTTGTAAGAACCCTTGCAGCTGCGTTTTGTACAAGTTGAAGCTGTTTAATGGTTTTATTGGGGAGGCCAGTAAAAAGACTGTTACAGTAATCAACTTTACTAGAAATAAAGGCATGTATTAGCTTCTCCAGATCATGTTTAGACATCAGGCCCCTAAATTAGAGACGTTTTTTATGTGATAAAATGCAGACTTAGTAATAGCTTTCATGTGACTGTTGAAGTTTAGGTCACTGTCAATGAGGACCCCAAGATTTTTAACTGTTTCCCTTGCTTTCAGTCCCTTCGTTTCAAGGATAGTAGCAATCTTTTGTCTCTCCTCTCTTTTCCCAAATATAATTACTTCAGTTTTATCTGTGTTCAGCTGGAGGAAATTGTGAGACATCCATTTGTTAATTTGGTCCATGCAATGATAGAGTGATTCAAGGGGGGTATAGTCATTTGGGGACATAGATAAGTAGAGCTGGGTATCATCCGCATAGCTATGGTAATTTATGGAGTTATTCTCGATAATGTGTCCCAGTGGCAACATATACAGATTGAACAGTAGTGGTCCCAGAATGGAGCTCTGGGGGACCCCACAATCCAGAGACATTGGTGATGAAGTATGTCTTCCAATGGCGACAAAAAAACTTCTTTGTTGTAAGTACGATTTTAACCAGTCGATCACTATGCCCGTAAAGCCAACCCAGTGTTCCAGTCTATGTAGTAGTATAGAATGATTAACTGTATCGAAAGCAGCACTCAAATCAAGAAGTACCAAGACGGATGATTTGCCAGCATCAGAATGGAGTCATATGTCATTCATAACTTTAATAAGAGCTGTTTCAGTGCTGTGGTAGGCACGGAAACCTGATTGAAACTTATCAAAATAGCTATTAGACATTAGAAAAGCAGTTAATTGGTTAAAAACAATTTTCTCTATTATTTTACCCATGAATGGTAAATTGGATATGGGCCTATAGTTGTTTAGTACCAGTGCATCCAGGTTGTTCTTTTTCAGTAAGGGTTTCACAACTGCTTCTTTCAGACAGCCTGGGAATATGCCTGTTTGTAGTGAGGTGTTGATGATCTGAAGTACATCTGATGATATTAGATTTAAGATGGATTTGAAGAAGGCTGTTGGTAAAATATCTAAGTCAGATGTAGAGGAGCTAAGACTTTGTACCGTTCTATTAAGAATGTCCACATCAACTAAATGAAAATTTCTCATGAGGTTAGGATTTAACTTCACCATAGCAAGCTGGTCTGAATCTTGGGTCGGTTGCACATGTGTGAGTATGTTTGCACGTATTTTTTCAATCTTTCCTTTGAAAAAGGATGCGAACTCATTGCATTTGCTGACTGAGAGGAACTCAGAGGGCATTAGATTTGGGGGCCTTGCTAGCTTTTCCACAGTGCCAAACAGGACACGTGCATTATTAATATTTCTGTTAATTATGTCAGAGAAAAAAGATTGTCTAGCTTTAGAAATTTCTTGGTTGTATTTCGAGAGTGTGTGTTTATAGATTTGGTAGTGGACTTCAAGTTTGGATTTACGCCACTGTCTTTCAGCCCTCCTGCATTCTTGCTTTAGCAATATAACTGTGGGATTCTTTCTCCAAGGTGCTTTTTCACGTCCCACTGTTTTGATTTTTTCGGGGGCAATAACATCCATAATACGGGTCATCCTTGAATTAAAATTAACCATGAGATCATCTGCACTCTCTGAGGTTTGACTTTGGATCTCTGAAAGTGCTTGCTGAAAGAGTGAGGCTGTCTCACAGTTGATTATACGTTTTTTGACTGTAACAGATTCCCTTTGAACATGAGGGTACATAGAAACATCAGAAAAAATGCAGTAATGGTCAGAAAAGCCATAGTCTTTGACACTAGCACAAGCATTAAGGCCTTTTGTTATTATTAGGTCTAAAGTGTGACCTTGGTTGTGTGTTGGTCCTGTTACATGCTGTGTGAGGCTAAAAATGTCAATAAGACTTAAAAATTCCTTAGCATAGACATTCTCTAAGTCGTCCACGTAAAAATTAAAATCGCCTGCTATAAACAAGCTATCATAGTCCACACAAACATTCGACAACAGCTCACCAAATTCCTCTAAGAAGAGTGGTGCAGAAAGTTGGAGAGGTGAGAGACATCTTCAAGCCATCTGCTCCACTCTTCTGCATGCTTTCCACCAATGTTTTCATCCCAGCCAAGCTGTTCCTTGCAGAGATCTTTCAACAAAAGCTTAGCAGGCAATGTAACCGGCGCCAGAAAGCCGAGAGGATCGTAGATGGAGTTTACGATTGACAAGAGTCCTCTTCTGGTCACTGGCTTGTCTTGCAGCTCTATTTTGTACATGAAAGTATCGGATTCTGTGTCCCACTGCACACCGAGTGTTCTTTCCACTGGTAGAGTGTCATGTCGTAGGTCCAGGTCTCTGACCTCAGTGGCTCTGTGCTCTGCAGGGATTGACGATAGCACCTTTCTGCTGTTGCTCATCCACTTTGTTAAGGTGAACCCTCTGCTGCTGCACAAAGCTTGAAGATCCTTGACGAGTCTCACTGCATCATCTTCCGTGGCTACACTTTTCAGGCAGTCGTCCACGTAGAAATGGCGCAGGACTGTCTGAACTGCGTCTAGAGATGCGGTGTCTCTGTGATCCTCGGCAGTTCTTCTCAGTGCGTATGAGGCCACACTTGGAGAAGAAGTGGCTCCAAAAAGGTGCACTGCCATTCGGAATTCCTCCATGGGCTCGTCCAATCTGCCGTTGGGCCACCAAAGAAAGCGGAGTAAGTCTGCATCATGTTCTGGCACATTAACTTGGTAGAACATTGACTCAATGTCTGCCATCACTGCTACAGGCTCCTCGCGGAATCTGAGGAGGACACCGACCAAGGTGTTGGTAAGGTCGGGCCCTTGGAGCAACTCACTATTCAGACACCGTTCTTGGTAGGAGGATGTGCAATCAAATACCACCCGAAGCTTCTTTTTCTTTGGGTGGTAAACCCCATGGTGCGGTATGTAGAACACCCGGCTGTCCTCACGGGTCAGTTGGTGCGTTGGAACCCGTACCGCGTAGCCCTTGGTAATGATTGCTTCCATGAAGTTCTTGTAGTCTTCAAAGAACTCAGGATTCTTCTTTAACTTCTTTTCCAACGACGCAATGCGTTGCTCTGCCACACAACGATTATTGGGCATCTGGAGCTTCTCATTTCGGAGTGGCAATCCGACACAGTAATGCCCATTCTCAAAGACTGTTGTCCTTTCCACAGACCGCAAGAACTGCTTGTCCTCCTGAGACAGCTCTTCCTTGTCATCATAATTGCGTTCCGGGAAGTCAGCATTGTACTGTTGGATCAACAGGTTCTCTATCTCCAACAATGAGATTCTGTTCATGAATGCATGAGATGGTTCATTCTCGGTTTCATTTCTCCTTACAGGTCCACTCAACACCCAGCCGATGGTCGTCTTGAGGGCGTATGGACCTCCATCTTGGCCGTTAATGATGCGCCAGGGCTCCATTGCTCCTGCACAGTTCGCTCCAATAAGCAGGCCTACATCCGCTTCTAGCTCTGGCAAGCGCACTTCACTCAGGTAAGGCCACTGTTGGATATCCGACTGCTTGGGTATGTTTCCGGCATGAACAGGTATGCTGCTGTGAGTAAACACCTTGGGCAACTCGACGTACATACTGTCCTCCACACACTCTAAGCTCTGTTAGAACCTGACTGTCCATGAGCTTCTGGTTCTCCGGTGCATCTTGACCCATGGTGCTGAGACGTATTCTGGTTGGTTTCCCTTTCACATTTAATTTCCTTTGCAGGTCTTCCGTGCAGAATGTTGCCGTGCTTCCCGGGTCGAGAAAGGCGTACGTTTCCACTAAGGCTGTAACGATACACCCAACCCACGATTCGGTTTGTATCACGATATATGACCCACGGTTCGATATGCCCCACGATTTCACACAAAAAAAAATGAAAAAAAAAAAAATTTGAAAAAAAAGAAAGAAAATAAATTATATATATACTTTGTAATTAATATCTTTTTGCATTAATTTTGTAGGTTTACAAGGCTGAATGATGTTGCAGATATAGGCTACCACTGCAACCTGTTCCCAGGTGTTGACATCAAAACACAACACAGAGAAATAAGGGATATTAGTTCACCAAGGAAAAAGGCTTATAAATAGGCTAAGATCATATGTTGAGAGAGAGAGGTGGGGTGGTCAGGGTGTATGATCATTGGCAGCTGTCTTACTTTATCAAATATTAGGCCTATCCAATTAATATCCAAACATTAAAACAACACTGGCCATATATCGTCAGGAAACATGTTGTATTAAGTTAGGCTACTTAAAGAAATGCAACACTTAATTTTGATTAAGTTAAATATTTCCGTAGCTTTTTTTGATCGTGCAGCAGCGCCTGCCCGTAGCCTACAATCAAAACTCGAAATGAACCTCAGTTAGTTCTCACTGCTACGTAACGCACACGTTTTTCGTTTTGTTTTGTGGTTTGACATTTTTTCAAGAGCGAGAATGAATGCAGAGGCTGAAATGGAGCATGCTTTCTGCTTATGTAGGCGGTAATTTTACAATATAGCCTAACATTAATGTGGGAAGAAATAATGCTGCCTAATATCCTGCCTATCGACCTCAACATTCGTCCGACTTCGGGCACCTCCCTACAAGCGATTCCAGGCTGGTTTATAGGCAGGCGGAGCATCTCGTGCGCTCTCTCTCGCGCGCTCTCTCTCTCTCTCTCTCTCTGCTCCAACGTCAAACTCCACTCGCAATACATCGCGCGTGAATGAATAAAAAAAATCTTGACACGTTTATAAAAGCCTTCTTGGTCTGTTGTTCATTTGTCCTTCACTTTCCGATGTTTGTCCAAGTTTTTCGTCTCACGGAGGTTGCTCAGGCAATGGATAACAACAACGTGCTGGTTGGAAGGAGCATTTTATATGAGAAAGGGGTGATGGAACTGTTACTCGAACGTGTGCGCCCTTTTTCTCCTGGTCTTTTTAAGCGCATATGCAAACTCTTGGCTGTATGTTGCCTGTTGTGTTCTACACTGAGGGGTAGCAACTTTAAAAGGGCACATCGCGATTCTGTGAGGAAGCTTCGCGATAGGGGTTCGTGGGTCTGCGTACCGCGACCCTCGGTTCGATGCAATATCGTTACAGCCTTAGTTTCCACATACTGGTCGCTATTCTTCGACTTGACTTTCACCGGAACTATCCACAGCACACATTCAGCTTCTCCGGCCCCTGTGAGAGCGTAAGACTCCTTTGTGATGGGAACCTCAGCGGCTAACACCTCTTCAGCAGTAGCGCCATCATTCTTTCTTGGTGAGGCGGAACTGTCATCTTTCTCTTTGTGCAGAATGTCAGGGTGCTTGAATCCACATTCTTTGCACTCTAATTTTCGTTTACAGGATTTGCTGAGATGGCCAGGGATTAAGCATCCAAAACATAGACCCTTCGTTTTCAGGAATTCCACTCGTTCTTGATGAGGCTGGCCTTTGATCTTACCGCAAGCAGCGTGTGGCTGCTGACAGGTTGCTGACAGGGTTTATCAAAGGCGTTCACCGCTTTTCCACTGCTAGCAGGCTTGACTTTGACAGTCTTT
Source organism: Engraulis encrasicolus (assembly GCF_034702125.1). Lineage (NCBI taxonomy): Eukaryota > Metazoa > Chordata > Actinopteri > Clupeiformes > Engraulidae > Engraulis > Engraulis encrasicolus. Next base: position 49,514 of record NW_026945513.1, on the reverse strand, counting down.
TCTTGAGGTTCTTTGCCTTCAGGTACAACATTGGTTGCAAAACTGCTTCCACGAAACTCCTTCTTCACGGGCTGCTTTCCTTTTTGGTTCGTCTTTGTAGCTGTGGGTGAGCGGCTATCCGATATATCACCAAAGAGAGGATCGACTGCTATCTTAGCTTGGCGGTCTATGAAGTTCACCAAATCAGTAAATCTGGCCCTGCGACCACGTCGTTCTTTGAGGTCGAAAGCTTCTGTTCGCCAACGTTCTTTCATTTTGTAGGGCAGCTTGGATATCAATGCGCGCAGATTGGTAGGATTATCCATCTCTTCTAAGAACTCGATATCCTCCATTGAGTTACGACATCCTATCAGGAACATTGCGTAAGCGTTCAACGCTTTCCCATCATCTGCCTTCACTTGTGGCCATTTGAGAGCTTTCTCCATGTACGCACTGGCGATCCGAAGCTCATCTCCATAATGCTTATGTAGAAGGCGCTTAGCTTCTTTGTAGCCCTTGCTTGGTGCCATGTGAGCGCAACTACGAACGAGCTCTTGGGGCTCACCATCTGTAAATTGTTCCAAGAAGTATAACTTATCCTGGTCGTTATCCGTTTTCTGCTCTATGGTATGTTCAAATGCCCTCATGAAGGACTTGAACTGCAGTGCATCACCTTTGAACACGGAAATGTCTTTTGTGGGTAGCTGTGAAAGCTGCTGTTGCTTTACTAGCAATTCAGTAATTGCGTTCTGCTTCTGCATGACTGACACAATGTCATTCCCTGTTTGTGTTCTAGGACCTTGGTTTGAGACTGGCTGTGGCTGTTGTGGTAGTCGAGTGCGCTGCGCTGGTCTTGGAGTTGGAACATTCGTTGTAGCGCGTTGCGGTAGCAACATGCTAACTCTTTCCTTCTTTATGCTCCCACTTATTGATTTGTGCACTGACACGCGACTCCCTCTGCCATCTTCCAGTGTCTCATACTCTTTAAGCACTTGTATTTTTGCTTGACTTTCAGCTAATGCTGTCTCCAGTTCTAATTCCTCTTTTTCAGCTTTAATTCTAATAATCTCCTGTTGTTTCTTTATTTCTTGGAATTCAAGCTCCTGTTTTTTCTTCAGCGCTTCTTGTCGTTTCATTAGAGCGGCATGCTCTGCTTCCTGACGGGCACGTGTGGACGATACACGTGAGGTGTTAGAGGTGTTACTTACTTGAGAGTGTGCTTTTGCAACATTCCTGGCCCCTATCTGTGAAATGCTGTCACTGGGCAAAATAGTATCTTCTTCACTTATCGGTTGTTCAGTAGGATCATCTAAGAGCAAATTTTCCTCATCTGTGGAATCATGCACTTCTGCCAGCCATCTTTTAGTTTCTTTCATGAAGTCTGTTATCTGATCCATTTTCGGTTCATACCAATAATTTTGGTCTTGAATTTTTTCCTCTTCAGACAGCAGACTAGAAACTTCATAATTGAGCTTATTAAACTCGCTTAGAGACTGTGCAAAATCACTCTCCATTTTAAGATGAACACTTTCCACATTTTGAGCGTCACACTTCAATGTCTCTATCTCTTTAATTTGGCTGGTTAGCGTGGCTAACGTTGGTCTTCTCAATCCTATGAACCGCTGTAATCTCTCCTCCTTTCCCTTCTCAGTTAGCTTGCGCTCCCTTCCCTGTTCCAATGTATCCTCGCCACGCGTGTCAGCATCGTGGTCAGCCATCTTAATTATCGCGGAGTTAATGTGCAGTAAGCAGGCACAAAGTTTAAAGCACTTACTTCAAAGTTGCCTTCCTTCATTAACTGGGTGCAAACGAACTGTTCAGAATTCACAAAAGCTCCACATTGGCCGAATACTTTACTGATAAGCACACGTGTCGTCTCGGACAGTTAAACTGCTTCCATTGGAATTTTACCGACAGGTTTAAAACTTTACTTTTCGTCGGAGCTTCTTCACTCGTGCATACGACGTCTTTTCTTCACAATATTCATAGATACAGAAGGCTTTTCATTACCTTTTCCAGGCGAATCATTCATCAAAGGGTTACCCGTTTCAGTTTCCTTTTCTCTCGGCGAGGCTCGAGCTTCTTTTCTCCTCAGCCGCGTTGTCCATGCAATCCAGGCAACGAGGCTCCATTAGCGAGTTTTTTGACTAATTGTAGTGGCACATCGTGTCTCCAAAGTTCATTGTCCCACCTTTGCAGCTTGTCAACAACCAGTATTTGAATCACTCGACTGAGACCAAGTTTTCTTTTAAGATGTTTAGTAAAATAACTCAAAAATACAGTTACATATGAAATTAAAAGGCTCGGTACAGATCGGTCAAAAAACTGTGTTGCTTCCACCGTATCCAGCTGCAATCTGACCTAGAAAGTGCATACGGGCAATTATTCATATTACGCATTACGTAGTGGAAGCCAAAATTACATTTCACAATAAAAGTACGCTTTTATCTATCTTTTTATACTAACTTATTTATGCATTCTAGAAAATATAATCACCATGAATTTCTTAAAATTAAATTAAGCATATTTAATCTAAATTATTACTCTACATGAATTCCCCATTAACTGGCTAGAGTATCATTTTGGATCACAATTATTACTAACATGCCTAGTAATATTTCATTAATCAGCACAATTTAGTAAAATATGGAACAAGATGATGAGCGGAACAAAATCTGACGGTGGTGACACTCTTTTACATGTAATGCATTGTTTGTTCACATTAGCCATTTCATTTTCGCTCTGTTTCTTGGGTGCTTCATACCTTTTCTGAGAAAGTATATATTAATTAACATTAATGTAATATAATACCATTAAAACCCCCGACGGTGTTGACAGTTTATGGTTGGGACAGTACCAGTGTCCAAACAAATTAACAAATTGAGGACAAAATAATAAACTTAAAGGAGCTTCAGTGATGGTGAAGTATAAGTAGAGCTAAAGGTTTGAAAAGGGGTCCTCAGTAATGAAAATTACCTTGTGCATACCTGATTTTATTGTCTTTTAGGAAAAATCTGACGGTGGTGACCAATATGCTGGACACATTTTGAGCAATCAGAAAATAATAGTAAATATTGTTTTACATGCACTATGTGCACATCTGTAGAACCACTTTAATATGGTCTTCCACATCATGGTGATATTGTTCAATTCTGTTAGTGATTTTTGTATTTTAAGTCAATTGAAATGATGATGCCAGTCCTTGGGACAGGCGTTTTTACAGGGTGTGGACAGGTTTATAGCCATGAAAAGTAATAAAATTACACTTAAATATTTCAAACAACTGTGTATTTGTGTAACAGACCCCTTGGCCATTACCTGGATTCATTTTGTTTGTGAAAATGTAGTTGATTTTCAACAGAATTAGCATTTTACTGCTGGGACATGTTTTTGCCAAACTTTCAAGAATCAGTGATTGCATAATTAGAAATATTCTTGGGTGTAAAAGGTGGGTCCCAGCTAGGGATGGTACAAACCGCACCGAAAACCGAAACCGTACAATTCACACACCATAATGAACCGTGAAATGCAGTCCGTGGGAAACCGCAATTCATGTACTGCCCAGAAAAATACGCAAAACAGAGATTCTAGGAGTATCTTATCCAATCTCTCTGATTAACACATTAGCATATAAGACCAATCAGAGGATGACACAATTAAAATCACACCAATTTCACATTATAAGCCTACGCAAACCATATGTAGGATATTTAGTGATAAGTCTGATTCTATTAGCCACTTGAAAGAGGGCATTTGGAACACTCAGACAGCGCACATCAGCTGACGACAGCTGATTCAACTTGCGCATCATCACTTTATAATTGCAGTTATATAAATATGGTTTAATATTCCCAGTGCACCATTTATCATGAACAAAAAAAAAAGAACCGTAGAGAACCGAAAACCGTGACCTTGATACCGTGATATGAACCGAACCGTGAATTTTGTGAACCCCTAGTTTGGGAACCACTGTAATACTGCACGCATGTGTTTGTGTGCAGGAAGTAGACACAGTGTGTGTGTGTGTGTCTGTGTGTGTGTGTGTGTGTGTGTGTGTGTGTGTGTGTGTGTGTGTGTGTGTGTGTGTGTGTGTGTGTGTGTGTGTGTGTGCGTGTGTGTGCGTGTGTGTGTGTGTGTGTGTGTGTGTGTGTGTGTGTGTGTGTGTGTGTGTGTGTGTGTGTGTGCAGCAGCAGCCTACAGGTCAGCCATATCAAAGTTAGTTCTCTACATTAGTGCTGGCAGTTACAACAGGTGCAGTGTGATGTACACAAGTGCAGGTAACCCTGACGTGCTCCACCATGGCCACACACACACACACACACACACACACACACACACACACACACACACACACACACACACACACACACACACACACACACACACACACACACACACACACACACACACACACACACACACACAGAGCCTGTTTTACCCATAAGCAGACCAGGCAATTGCCTTGGGCCCCACTAAAATCTGCTGTCCATAAGGGCCCCCAACAGTCAGCCCCACCATGGTAAATACCAGAAAAGGTCATGAGCGCCCCATGTCTATATTTCGCCTAGGGCCCCCCAAATGGGTAGAGCCGCCACTGACACACACAACCACACACACACACACACAGTGTTTCACTACTCATGTGTATCCCTCCCACCAGAAACTCCAAACCCCATCACTAGCGCCCCCCCATAGGTCTGTTGCTGTGTTAATACTCACTCTAGTGTCTCCAGTTTGCATTGAGGATCCTTGAGGAGTTCTGAGAGATGCTGAACTCCTGTGTCATGAATACCATTGTAAGAGAGGACAAGACACTTCAAACTGCAGGAGGTTGATCTGGCAGCAGCTGATATTGCTGCACAACTCTTGTCTGTGAGGTCACAGTTCCACAGCCTGGGAGAAACATAATGACACATCTGATTATTACACACACTTACCTCTACAAATAACACACACTTGCTCTCATTAACAGACATGCACACTGTACACTGGCTATGTGTGGCCAATACACAGATGGTGTACTGGTAAAAACAGGTTTTTGCTTTCCCTGTAGCCCAAGTCCTATCTGTTTTGCCCAGAGATGAGGAGGCAGGTTTCACAGTGTCAGACTCACACTCTTAAAGATCCAAGGAGATGGTTTTGTCCATAATGATTGCCGGTTTTATTACAAAATAAAAGAAATACAAACAAAAGGATGCAATGGTATGCAAAATGAGTAAAGTCTATGAAATTAAACAACTGCAGAGCAAAGCCAATCTTAATGCAGGTAAGCAGAGTAGGCCTATATTTCAGTCAGGTAAATGAGTGACGAGCGAGCGAGGTCAAATGACTGTATCCTGCGGCCTGCTCTCCTCCAGTCATGCGTGGTTGGCATCCATTTATGCAGTCACGGTGGCACCTTTCACCACCTGTAGAGGGCGCAGTCTCGCAAATACAGAAAATGGGAAATAATGAGTGTGATGCAAAATAAAGTTCAATGCGGCTCCTACACATGGTCTTCCCATAAACACACACACACACACCCGCGCGCGTACACACACACACACACATACACACACACACACACACACACACACACACACACACACACACACACACACACACACACACACACACACACACACACACATAGACAAACATGAAGTTGGGCCTCATAGTATTGGGGGGGGGGGTCACTGTAATACTGCATAATTAGAAATATTCTTGGGTGCAAAAGGTGGGTCCCAGCCCCTAGTTTGGGAATCACTGTAATACTGCACGCATGTGTTTGTTTGCAGGAAGTAGACGCAGTGTGTGTGTGTGTGTGTGTGTGTGTGTGTGTGTGTGTGTGTGTGTGTGTGTGTGTGTGTGTGTGTGTGTGTGTGTGTGTGTGTGTGTGTGTGTGTGTGTGTGTGTGTGCAGCAGCAGCCTACAGGTCAACCATATCAAAGTTAGTTCTCTACATTAGTGCTGGCAGTTACAACAGGTGCAGTGTGATGTACACAGGTGCAGGTAACCCTGACGTGCTCCACCATGGCCATGTTACACACACACACACACACACACACACACACACACACACACACACACACACACACACACACACACACACACACACACACACACACACACACACACACACACACACACACACACAATACACACTAAGAAAGGCTGGGTTGTTTTGTCAACCCAAGTGCTGAATAACAGCTGTTGAGTAAACGTGTTGGGTTATTCTAATGCAGTGTTGGGTTATTCTAACTCAATATTGGTACAGTGGGTAACATCTATACCACTCCACTGATTGAGTTATTAGTTAGGGCACACAATAACCCAACTCACTGGTTTATTGTACCCAACAACACTGTGTTGCCCTGCTACGTTTGAAATCAGAGTTCCCTGCAGATAACGTTCTTACTGCCTGCCCGCCCTGGAAGAAGTGAACTGACCGGAGTCTTCAACAAAAATGAAGGTTTGTAGCCTAACGTGTTTTTACTGTTTTGTCTTTAGCTAATTTTAGTTAACTGTCTAAAGCTGATAGATGTGTGATAGCCGTTCGTTCATCCAATGCATTCCTCCTTATCTTCCATCTATGAAGTATGAACCCAAGAAGACCGTTGCCCAAGGTAGCCTATAATCTCGCTACATAAACCTAAACCAATGGAAATGGAGTCAACTAATCGAATCATAAGAAACATAATTAATCTCGTTTCGAAACCAGAGAGATGGGATGAATTTTAATTTCACGAAACTCGCCTGTAACTAACTTCAATCTGTCCAACCGTCTTTTGGTTTCCACGGTAACAAACTCTCGACACAACTAACTGGCCGCAGTGCCGTGCTGAAGTTGGTCTCTCCACGGACGAAAATGATCAACTCTCTCTGCCGCGAGTCCGCGTGGAGTAAGTAGCACAAATCAGCGCAAGAGAAATGAATAATAACAATAACGGAAAATACGGACGTGCCGTGTATCCCTATTCAGTTGGACTATTGCCGCTGGCATCTGCAGCTCAACAAGGTAGACTAGTTCATGGCTGATTGCAGCTAGTCTGTGTGAGTTGTTTTAGAACTAGCTTTTTTGATAAGCCTGGACGTCCGAGAAGTGGGCTTCGATACAGACATGACAGGACGGTTGGCACTGTATGTCAGCGAGCATGGTAGAGCTGCTACCTCTGGTTTAACAACATTGTTGCTTTCTATTTGCTATATGATTGCAGCTATGAAAAAAGGGAAGGAGACGTCCAGGACTGGAGCAGAACTGTCGCTTGTTGCCGTGCAGTGGTAGTAGCCGAGGTCCTATTTATAGTTTTCGGTGTGGGCAGGTGTAGAGAAGTGGCTGAAACAGGAAGTACTTGTAATCGACTAGGCCACCCTTAGGGAGTTTAAGTCCCCAAGGGAAAATTGTGTTTGAGTGTCACACAGCAAAACACAGGTTCGCACACCACAAAAACACAGGTTCGTGCAGAGAGAGAGTCGGAGACATTGGCTGTACTCTGAATCATAGAAATCTTTATTTTTCTTTCTCATAATCTATAAAAATATATATTTTCACTCTTTTCTTTTAAAAGTATGTCACTCTAGTGCCGGATTAACAATTCTAGTGGGTTTACATACTGCAGCCCACACACACACACATGTGCAATTCTTCAATTCAATTCAATTCAATTCAATTCATGTGCAATTCCACATTGCCACAATTCTTTATCTGTAACAAATATTCTGGTTCGAAAAAGATAACCATGGCCACCAAACTCTTCAATTGAACCACCAGACCCCAACGAAGGATCCATCTCAAAATATCAAACAGTATATTACGACAGCGCCTCTCTCTCTCGCTTCTGTATAATAACTGGATGAGCGAATGTGCGTTCCTTCCAGGAGTCATGTGACACCGTGATGTCACTAAACTGCGTTCAGTGACAGAGATTGAGAAGTGAATCTGCGAGACAATAACAACACAGGACATGGAAACGTGTGAATATGTTTCTTGTGGCTCGTCTTTGGTGGACAAAAATAAAATGGATTACTATGAAGTATCACTTTGGCGAACCATTTTGCGGACGTAGTTGGAAGGCGGAAGCTGGAAGAGGTAGGTGCGCCACTTTTGAAAACTCCTGTTGTATCGTACCTGGGCTACCTAATGGAACTGTGAACCACTAGATCGACTTGTATGGACCCACACACCACGGCCAAAGCGTTCAAAAGGGTTTTAATGCACGCTAGGAGCTTTAAAACAGGTCAAATACCTGCCCGACGGGCCAGGGTTTAACCGAAAACAGCGCAATTGAACAACGCATGAAAATTTCTCGCGGTTTCTCCTTTCATCCCTTTCCCTGGGTTCACCGAAGATGGGATATGAATCCAAACTGGCCGGAATTGCCCTTTAAGTAGGCCTATTTAAAATGCGCTAATATAATTTACTGACTAATTACAGTATTTTTTTGTCAGACATTTTGTCCAGTCACATTTTATTTTGCCGGTCATTCATGCCAATGTCCGGCCACAGTTGGCTAACGTGAACCTTGCTGTTTATGGCCGCAATTTGCGCATCTGTGGTGTTCTTGGTTCGTGGGACTCTCACATTGGGAAACGAGATGACTGGTGAAAACAGGCGATGAAAGATTTTTTTCGACCCTGTCCGTCAAACTGGTTGACTATGTTTTTTTTTTTTTTTTTTTAAGGCTATATCGTGATACATATCGCTATCGTGATATAAAATAATCCATATCGTGATATACATTTTTGTCCATATCGCCCAGGCCTACTTCATAGAATTATTGCAAAATATTCTGTAGACCAATGTTGAAACCAAAGTTGAATTGTTCAGGGGAACACACATTATCATGTTTGGAGGAGAACTGGAGAACCACGCCTTCACCAAAACATCATCTCCACTTCTGAGTATGGTAGCGAGAGCATCATCATATGCAGCTACAGTTAGGGCCATAAATATTTGGACATCTGCACATTTTTCATGTTTTTGGTGCTGTACACCATCCCAATGGATTTGAAATTAAACAAACGAGATGTACACTACCGTTCAAAAGTTTGGGGTCACCTTCATTTTTCAAGTTATTTGTTTGCAATTCAAGTCGCAAACATCTTTTGAATAACTTGAAATGGAATAATGGAAAGTACTGAACAGCCACAGGTGAAGAAAGGTTTGATTACCCATAAAATTGGTTAAACTGGACAGAAGAGTGAAATCTAACCAAGCTTTTTCACCCATTTATTACATAGAAATGCGTGTTTTTGTCCATTTTTCTACAGACATTTCTTTGGTTTATCAGAGAATGCATGGGACTATTGGAAAGCTTAGTGTCTGCCCTTTCCAATGGTAGGTGTATGACATTAGTTGAGTTGCCACCTCGTCCACAAATTCAAGTCAAAGTAGCTGCATGATTTTCTAGCCATCAGAATGAACCTACTTATGAATGCACAATCCATTGTCTCAGCGATGTTTTAGTGTGCAAGCCAGTGCCATACATCGTTGGAAAGTGTAGATTCTCCTCTTTCAAATGATGTGTATATCATCCGGCATTGCATGAATTGGCAGGAGCAGACATCAACTTTTGCATGCATGGGGCTCATAGAACTCATGGGCAATTCTGGACCTCATCTCATCCAAGGAATGAATCTGTAGAACTGCAACTGGCTATTATTAATGCCAAAGGAGTCTACACTTTGATTAGTACACCAGACTAGACACTACCTTAGTAAAGGTACACTTTGATTAGTCAAAAGTTAGTGATACATTTTGGTTTGTCTATACAAGTAAATCCATTCAACAGTTACTTTTTCCAATATCAAATTGCTTATTTGTTGCATGCATTATTTTCAAGGAACAATTACTCTATACACTGATTTTATACCAGAACTGAAATTGAAAAGGAATAAGCTTAACTGTCAGAAAGAAGCATTGTGGGAGGAAAATGTGTTGACCCCAAACTTCTGACTGGTAGTGTACATTAACAGCAGACTTTCAACTTTAATATGGGGGTGTTTGCGTCCAAATCGAGTGAACTGTGAAGGAATTATGACATTTTCTATCAGTGCCACCCCATTTTTAAGGGACCAAAAGTAATTGGACAGTCTAGTATTTATACATGAAACTTTCAATTTTTTATTATTTGGTTGCAAATACTTTCCAGTCAGTTACAGCCTGTAATTTGCAATCCATAGACATCAATAGACACTGGGTTTTATCCCTGGTGATGCTATGGTGAGCTCTCTATTGCAACAGTCTTCAGTTCCTGCTTATTCTTAGGGTATTTCCCTTCAGTTTTGCCTCCAGCAAGTGAAATGCTTGCTCAACCGTACTCAGGTGAGGTGATTGACTGGACCATTGTCCATCTGCAATGTGAAGCATTGTCCAATGAGTTCAGAACCATTAGGTTTAATATGACATGATAATATAGCCTGAAAATCTTCAGAATTCATCCTGTGGCTTTTGTCGGTAGTCCTCATCATCAATAAATACAAGGGAATAATCGTATTGACAGATATGCATGCCCACACCATGACACTACCACCACCATGATTCACTGATTGGGTGGTATGCTTTGAATCATGAGCAGTTCCTTCCCTTCTCTATACTCCTTTCTTCCCATTACCCTTGTACAAGATGATTTTTGTCTCCTCTGTCCATAGGATGTAGCTCAATACCTATACAGTCTTTTTAAGACGTTGTTTGGCAAAGCCAAATCTGGTATTGCTATTTCTGATGCAATCAATAATTTACATATTTTAGTGAACCCTCTGTATTTCCTATGGTGAAGTGTTCCTCAATGTTCTTGATCTTTTTCTTGATTGTTGCCTTGGACATGTCTCCACCATTCACCTGGACACTGTTCTACATCTGGCCAACTGTTGGGAGATGGGTTTTTGTTCACCAGATACAGAATATTGTCTGTCATCCACAGCATTTGTCTTCCATGTCTGCCAGGTAATTTGGTGTTGCTCTGGTATTTCTTTTTTCCAACATTCTGAACTCTTGAATTAATCATATTCAATGTTTCCCCATCTCTAAAATGGGTTTGTTTAGATTTTTTTCCACCTTATGATGGCTTGCATCACTGATGGTGACAGATGGACTTTGGATCTCATGGATATTCCGTAAAAATATATGGAAATGCAAATGGAACACTTCAAATGAACTCTAAGACCTTGTATTGACATCTTGGTGATGGTGTAGTATGGGAATAACACACATCTGACTGGAAAATAGCTGAGAAGCCTACTGTCCAATTACTTTTGATCCCTTGATTCCTCTTTATGCGATATGGATTTTAACACCCTCACATTAACGCTGAGAGTCTACAGTTAATGCACAGCTTGTTTGTTTTATTTCAAATCCATTGTGGTGGGGTATAGGGTGGAAAAGGATGATAATTATGTTGCTGTCCAAATATTTCTGGCCCTAACTGTACCTTGCTGCCTCAGGCCCTTTTCAGTTTGCTATTATCAGTGGAACAAGGAACTCAGAAGTTTATTGAGATATTTTACAGAAAAAAATGAGGTAGTCTGTCACACAGTTGAAGCACACAAGAGGATGGGTGCTGAAATGTGACAACAACCCATACTTTAGAAGCAAATCGACTTTAGAATGGCTTCATAATAATGAAATACACATTCTGGAATAGCCCAGTCAAAGCTCTGACAAAAAAACAATTGAGATTATATGGCATGAAGTCAAGAAAGCTATGCACTCCAGACATCCCACAAAACATGCTGACGAGAGGCAGTTTTCTAAAGAAGAGGGAGACCAGACACATCCAGATTGTTTTGTTAATCTGATCTGCAACTACAGGAAACATCTGGTTGAGGTTATTGCGACTAACTTAGGGTTAAAACCTACTGAATGCAAGGGTGTACTTACTTATGCCTTGCTGTCCTATGAATGTTTACATCTTATGGCCAATGAAAATATGAAAACTCATAAATGTTTGGGTTGAATTAGTTAAAGCAGACTCTGGTTGTTCCTTCCTGTGATTTCCAGGAAGATCAGACCATGAAAAGGTGAGAAAGGTAAGAAATTTCAAAGGGTGTACAAACTTTTTCCTGGGACTGTATATCCTGCAGATTTTATACATTTTAGGTTTTTCCAATGACCTGCCGAAAACAAAAATTCAAATTTTCCTCGCATTCTTTTTTTAATAACCAAGACAGTGACGTACGCACAGGGAGCACTACTCGTTGCTGGGCTACAATGATCAGCGAGTCGGAAAAGTGCTGGGCTATAGACAGCGATTCAGAAAATAAATCAGCTTTGAGTTTATTCAGATACACCAACGAGTCAGACTTGCATGTCATTTTGGTGGCATCTGAAACAGATTACAAATGTAATTTTAGAGCTAGACCATCTTTAAATGTCGTAGGACAGGTACGAAGCCGAAGCCACCTGTCGATGATGCTGCAGCCGCGGCTGCCTCAGATGTGGAGGACGACATGTCGATGGACTCATACAGAATATTTTGGAGAACTGGTGAGTGTTGTTGAGTTCAATATTGATGTTAGGTTGAGTGAATCAGCAACTTTGGTGGTTTCAGTGGTTGTCGTGGCTGTTTTAGAATAAACGATAGAAAAAGCCTCAGGTATGGCTCTCAGCAGACTAGCTATAGGCATTAGAACTACTTTATATCTGAATACCGGGATGATAAACCCATGCTGACCTGGCTGTCTAGCAGCCCTTTTGGACGTCTTCTTTGAAAAAAATATGTGGCAGTGTTTCAATCGTAAGTGTGTAGCCTACATCTGTCTGTATTTAGAACCTGTAAATATAGAAAATGTGGAGTTAATAGTGCGATTTGGTGCTTGTTACAGTCTTCAAATCACAACTTGTGACCTACTAATTGCAACATGACGACGGTGTTTGGTTAGCATATTGCAATGTTGCAATACCAGCTACCCAAACACCCACAGACCTAGACTAACTGCAAACACCGTTGTCACAAGTTGTGATTTGGAAACTGTAACAAGCACCAAAACGGATTAATGTAACAAGTCATGTTTCAATAGCAGCTGACCAAACACCGTTGTCCAAGTTGTGATTTGGCAACTGTAACAAGCACCAAAACAGATTACCGTAATAACAGGTTTATTACAGGTATGTGACGTGACTCAGCTGCTAGTAAAAGTTGGTCCGTAATGTAACCTGGTTCTTGTGGGCAGGTTACCAGTGATACCTGTAACCTATGTACTCTTTTAACCACAATCTGTGCGTCTTGAAGTGTTTAAGTTGTAGCTGCTGCAAAGAGAAACATCATGTTATGCATAGTTTTGGCTCCTGCCCCACGATGTGCAAAATACCGTTCTCTGTCTAAAGCTGCTGGCTAAACCATGTCGTTCGTGTTTTCTTTCAGTGGATGTTGCAATACGGAGTGCTTGGGAACTTTTGTGGGGATATTGATGAGCAGCACAACATTTTGTCTTTATTATATTGCAGCCAGCCAGCTACAATCGCGAGCCTGACCTTCAGCGTCAGCCCGAGATGAGTTTTCTCTCAGTATGTATTAGTTGTCATACCACTAGTGTTGTAATAACATGTGTAACAGTACTTCTACTACTTTATACAACTCTTGTTTGCAAAGGTGTAGGTTTGGCTTTCCAAATGGTGGGGACATTATTGTGGTAAAATGGTCCGGGTCAGCTATTTTTTCCATTACAATGTGGGGAAAATGGTAGGGATACTCTAGGTTAATCTCAAAAGTGTCCCCACCATTCACACCTAAAATTACACCCATGTCTGATTGCAAATAGTTAAAGGGTTGTCCATACATGTCTTATATGCTTCCTTCCGACATCTGTGACTTAATTTCACCATTACAACAACATACCATGCTCAATTTGGCATCCTCCATTTTATTTACTTGTATTCAAATATGACTTAAGTGAAAGTACTGTTACGGATGTAAGTACAAAAGTAGTAGTCTGATATCACATCGTTGAAACTAATAGTACTTCTGCTTGTTATGTTGTCAGTAGGTTCAGCTGCAGTCCAGTTCTGTTTGACAAGAGGTGGTTAACCCAGTACCCAAGTTTCTGAACCTCAGGTAAGTTTCTGCAGTCACTGTTAGGGTGCTTTCAAATATGCAGACTCCCGTCCTCCACTTGTGCTTGCGTTTTGCTGATGCCTCCGTGGAGAAAACAAAGTTTACCCTCTGTCAGCCTATCCACAACAACTTTTGGTGGACTGTTCTTCATTCACCACCCCGACTCCAAATTAGAAAATTAAATTACATTACATTACATTGCATTTGGCAGACGCTTTATAACCAAAGCGACTTTCAAAAGAGGACATATTCAAGCCAACATCACAAGCAAATACAAAGTGCACAGGAGATATACAGAACAACAAGTGCAGTTGCAGAGGGGTTAGTTTTTTTTTGTTTTTTTTTAATTAAAGAGTAAATAACGAGTACACACACACAAACTAAACTAAACTAAACATTATGTCAGGAGTCTGCCCTGGGGCAAGGCCAGTTCAAGCATTAGTCTAGTAGATTCTCTCGAAAGAGGAAGGTCTTCAGTTGTTTCTTGAAGGCTGCAAGAGATGTGCTTAGTCTTGCTGTCTCTGGGAGACCGTTCCACCACTTGGGTACCACAACGGAGAACAATCTTGACTGGGAGTACCTAGAGCGACTGGATGGCAGAGCCAGACGGCTTGTGCTGGATGAGCGCAGATCTCTTCCAGTAACATAGGGCGTTAGTAGGTCCTTCAGATAAGCTGGGGCCGTTCCTGTGATGGTTTTGTAGGCAAGGGTCAATGCCTTGTGCTTGATCCGGGCGGTGATCAGTAACCAGTGCAGCTCAACAAATAGAGGAGTAACATGGGTCCTTTTGGGTTGATTCAATATCAACCGTGCCGCCGCATTCTGGATCATCTGCAGAGGTTTTAGCACACAAGCAGGTAGACCTGTCATGAGTGAGTTGCAGTAGTCAACGCGGGACAGGAAAGTGGCCTGGACCAGTCGTTGTCTAGAATATTTTGTCAGCACAGGTCTGATATTCCGTACGTTGGACATCTGGAATCGACAGGTCCGGGTGACTGAGTTGATGTAGTTGGAGCATGACAGCTCATCATCAATCATGACGCCAAGGTTTTTGGCGACTTTGTTTGGGGTCACGATGGTGGAGCCTATCTTGAGGTTGATGTTGTGACTGAGCGACTCTTTAGCTGGGATCACCAGGAGCTCTGTCTTGGCCAGGTTCAGCTGTAGGTGGTGGTCCTTCATCCATGTTGACAAATCGGTGAGGCAGGCAGCGATGCGTTCCGAAACCGTGGTGTCATCTGGACGGAACGACAGGTACATCTGGGTGTCATCAGCATAGCAGTGGTAGTATTGCAAACAGAAGGGGTCCCAGCACTGATCCGTGGGGTACCCCTGTGGAGAGGGTGCGAGTAGAAGACAGTTTCCCTTGCCATGATACACTAGAATTGTGCTTTTGCAAGATATTGAATTAATTTACTGTGCTTAACCATACTACAAAACCAAGTCAGACCAAATGTCTAAAACATACATGCCTACATTCACAGATCCAGAAGGCAATATCTCCAGAGGCTGATGGGAACTGGACTTTGCAGCAGAAGTATGATCAGACCAAATGACCAGAGACGACTAGGCCTTGTCCCACCATCCACAGAAGAGCTGACAGTTGACATGTCCCAAGGGGATCTGACCACTTACTACCCACAATGATGAAAGCCCTTTTCACAACTGTAAATAAATACTGAGACATGGATGTTAAAATGAACATTAATATTTATATTTTAAAAAACCTTACATACATAACTTCAAACTGGTGGCATTTGACAAAGTATACTGAATTGTATTTTTTTGTTTTTTTTTTAACTGAATTGCACTATATTTGAAATAAAATATAATAAAAATAAAGCATTAAAAATGTGCAGACATTCCTTTTATTATAATTTGCCAAAATACTTAACTACACTGTATTTTTCTGAGGTACACTTTTAAAGAAAGAGAAAAGAGCTTGTAAACAAAGTGCAAACATGGTACAGGCTCCAGCCATGCAAGGTGATCAAATGGCAACCCCGGCTGATGATCAGGGCCGGTTTTAAGCATAGGCCGGCTAGGCGGTGGCCTAGAGCGCCATGTGAAGAAGGAGCGCCGAAATGGCGCTCTCCGGTGCGTAATTTTCCGATATGGAGGTTTTTTTTATGAAGTCGCAATCAACAAAGTGTGGCGAAAGCGCTCCTCACGGCAAAACGCCCCTCAGCCAATAGTAATATCGCTTTCAACTGTCTCTGGGAAGTCTGTGAACCAATTAACAGACAGTCCTGAGAAAGAGGGCGGGACGAGTGACAGCATGCGACCTATTTTGAATTTGGAGACTCACTCGAGAGACAGAGAGGGCAAGCGCAAACAGTAGTGCTGCTCTGCTGGGTGGAGAATTGTTATGTTCCCTCTGGGGCTAAAAGTGCCTGCACCAACTGTGATGTTGTATAATTACTTAACGACTTAAGCTATGACTACGAAACCTTGTGACTTCAGCTAAAATTTATTTGGCTACAGTTTAGTACCAAAAGATTATGTTTATCATTTTTGCCGTCGCCATGGCAACGGGTTTCTGACAGGTATGTCTGACTTAAAATCACTGATCTAAGTCTAATTTTTGTTCCTTTTTCATCTTTTTTTTGTTATTTCCATTAGCATCAGACAGCTCTGTGAGCATTAAAGAGGTCTGAAACATATAATCATTAAAATTTAAGCGCATTACCTAAATTTGATGGAAACTACATTATGGCGAGATTTGTGGCATTACAATCAGATTATGTCATAATGACGTCATAATACCAGATAATGACACACAAATGTTGTCATTCATAGATGTCCATATGTAGATCATCTCCCCAAAGTTTGGTGGTCATACCGTATTCCGTTCATGAGTTATGAGGGGGGGTCAAAAGAGCCCCCCCCCAGGCGCAGGAATGCCAAAAAAGCCCAGTCTGAATAGGGTTAAACCAGTCATTGCATGATGCAGGAGTTGCAGAGGGTGTTTTGGAACTATGTGATTTAATCATCAACCGTTTGTGATTATGGAAAGCCTAATATTTATGAGGCTACTGTTTGGAATTAGAGGGAAAAGAGCTTTGCTTTTGTATGCTTGTTTGCTTTGCTTTTGTATGCCAAGCAATGAAATCCAGTAAAGTAGCTGTTAGTAGCCTACTCACTAACACCCACCTGATATCATCATAATACTTGCTTAGGTTGACAAGCAATGTAAAGTAAGACTGGTGCAATGTTTAAAACAATTTTAGCTGCCATATCTCCTTCCATCCACTTGAATGAATTACCTGCTTGTTGTAAGCTTAAAAAAAGCTTAAAAAATGTTTCCAGACCAGAATGACATGCATGAATCATGTAACAGAACCATACACAGCATGTTTTCATGCTGAGTGGTGTAGTATTGCAGACAAGTGAGGCTATTTACTATATTTTGTATATTATGAAATTCAAAAGCGTGACAGCTCTTCTCCCTTTCTCTCACCCTGTCCCTCCAGTTCAAACACACAGATAGCCCCCTTCTCATTCTCCTACTCACAAATGCACCACTATTTCCAGTCCAGAAATGAAATTGGTTTGGAATCATAGACAGCACAAATGTGTAGCTTATTAAAATTGTTATGCTGCCATGCTTTGTGATGCTGTAGGTAGTGTAGGCTATCAATGCAGACCTCCTTGGTAGGCCTATTGTCTACACATGCATTTGACATGCAAATGTACTGTACCACTCTCCTGGCATTTCAATTCCATTTTACAATTCAAACACATTGATAACCTCCCTCTCATCTGGGGTTGGGGGCACCACCACCATTACATCCAAGACACCACACAGTGAAGGTACTTTCATGCGACTCAATCTGATGTGTTGGTCGGCTGTCCAAAAGAACCAGAAATCCATTTGATGCAAAACAGTTATTGTTCTTGATGCTATTTAGTTAAGCTTACTACCGGTATTACTCTTGTGTTCTGTAAGTTATAAAAAAGAGGGTTTTTTTTTCTTTCAAAAGGTGGGGGGGCAGAACTCAAACTCGCCTAGGGCGCCAAATAAGCCAGAACCGGCCCTGCTGATGATGGAGGACTCCATGCAGAACAGACTTGCAAGGAGGGTCTCACAGGGATCCAGGGAGGATTTCCTACCACACAAAATATATTTAATTAAATTACAACATGTATGATTTTGGAGGAAGTAGCCAGCATGTGTAGTAGCCTGTTTTATGGAAGTGATATGGCCTACATGCATTTCTGTAGGCCTACTGCGAAGTGTTAGGTATGTCATGAAAACTCTACAAATTATTCTCATCATTATAATTACAGTAATAAACAAACCTCTGTTTCTGCAACCCTGTCTTTGTTGTCAGTTTGGGTCTAGCCCCACGCATGCCCATATGGCTAATTTTAGCTGTATCAGCTGGTGGTCTTTCCCCAGCTATCAGTTTGCAACTCATGTTTTCATGAGATCAGCCCAGGGAATTTTATTTTTAGGGAAGTTTATATTTCTTCTAGCATTGAACATATTAACGAACAACCATTGGTTTACTCCCACTGGGACCAACAGATTATCTTTGACTACAAAACTTTGACCAAAGCATAGCAAGTTGGCTAATCACAGAAAGTGGATAACAGGTTGTTTTACCAGCATCGGTTTCCATAGGCCTACATCCGTCAAGAGACAGAGACAGTTACAGCCTTGATAGTTACTTAACCCTCTGAGGTCTAAGGCCTTTCAGAGGCTTTTTGGCTGCTTGCACCACCCTGACATTTTCAAGTATTTTCAGCTAACAGTAAGCATCTATGCAAAAGTGGAATATATGGTTGTATTGTGAAAAGCCTGACAAGAAATAATCTGAAAAAAAAAAATTGGATGTCATACAAACATGTTTTATTTAAATTGAGTATAAACACAACTGTACAAAAAAACAGGTTTCAGAGGTCTTCAAAAAGTTCAAGAAAACACACAATAAATATATCTAGCCAAGACTTTTGAAGTTTGAATCTTGTAAACAAATGTGTTGGCAGCATAAAAGTGAAAAGGATATTTAGAAATGTTTTGTTGTTTTCATACAAAATGCAAAAAAGAATGACTATGTCACTGCCACTGCCTGTCTCATTTGAATACTAATGAGATAGGTGTGAACAA
Source organism: Engraulis encrasicolus (assembly GCF_034702125.1). Lineage (NCBI taxonomy): Eukaryota > Metazoa > Chordata > Actinopteri > Clupeiformes > Engraulidae > Engraulis > Engraulis encrasicolus. The sequence goes on along the minus strand of NW_026945513.1, from coordinate 30,392 downwards.
ACCTCTAATGGCCCACACCCCCCTGTCAATCCCCATGTGCTCTGATAGCCCCAACCCCCCTGTCACTCTACGTCTGCTGTGTTTACCCTACCTGAAAGGGGCGTGTTGTCACCTCTGAATAGCCACTCAAGCACCGGTACTTTACATGTGAATAGCTATAGGTGTGGCTGCTACAGGCAGAGAGTACAGAATATGCAAAGATTTCTTTTCACTTTCTTTAAATTGGACCAGCTATATAATTATAATATATATATATTTGAAATCTGGAAGGTCTGAGGTTTCTAATGGTGTAACTTATGTGTTTCAATGACAAAAACTCACAGAGTTACAGATTTGTTTTTGGAGACATGTCAAATTGCCCTTTTAAGGGCAATTAGACCTCTATGGGTTAATAAACTACATAGGCCTACCTTTGGAGATGGTCCGCCGCCGTCTGTTCAAAAAAAATCATTCCTCTCGCCTGCGAGAGACTAGTCTGACTGCGAGTCTGTGCGAACTGGACTCCCTGTGCGTACGTCATCCGCCGAGGTTTGCCGAAGATTCGGAACGGCAGATTTGGATTTCGTTTCTCAGCAGATGCACAAGTAGTGATACAAAAATGCGGATATAAGAATTATGGCGCTGTATGTTATACTATGAATACTAAAATTATTATGTCCAAAACAGTGTTTATCAATGGCCAATTGTTTTTTATACTGTAATGTTGATCTTTAAAACAGACCTTAACTTCTATATGTCCCCTGAATATAACTTTCATTGTATTGCAAATGTTTCTTTTACAAAATATGGCATATTTCAAATGAAGCTGCATAACATTAAAATTGTCTCGGGGGCTGGATAAAATGGCCTCAAGGGCCGCAAACGACCCTCCAGACATAGGTTTACACCAATACAGCAAATTCATGGTGACACTACAATGACCTCAGCTATTTGGTTGTTTCTAGTGTTTACGTACTGTCACAAAGCAGTCTTGCTAACACATTTATTTATCTCTGTATCTACATTGAGGTTCTCATATAACCTTTACCCATTTTATTGTGAAAATGTGCTCATAGAAACAACTTAAAGGCATAATGCCCTTCACTTTTAACATGGGTCGTCTTTTTAAACTTTGAGTGTATATTCAAAAAGTAGGCTATATTATTTTTCTACATAATGTGTAATGCTTGAAAGTCTGTTTCCCAGTGTGTTTCCCAATAATTTTTCCATTTTTTTGTCCATGTTTTTTAATAATATCCCTTCCTGCCTTTTTTGACTGTATGATAACATGTCTGTTATATTGCTTTATTTTATATTTATTATATGGTGTGACGTCATCGGTCGAATGCTCCATTCATTTCAATGGGGCTCCCCAACGTTCGCACGTCTGTTATTTTTCGATAACGGACGGGTTGGTCTATAACAGACCGCTGTCAATGGCAACAAGACTTTTCACTGCTAAAGCGACTTTTCAACAAGACTCTAATCAGCTGCGGTGATAGACAACACCTGTTGTCCTGGCTACCTAGCTGTTGCCTAGCGGTGTTCCACAACGGCACTGTTTTGTTTTGCGCAGCAACAATCTTTTGACATGAAAAATTATAATAAACTTAACGAAATGTCCCAGCCATGTGTGAATCATTTAAAGGCCAACTTCCGATAAAACTCAGTTTTACTCACTCCTTTCGAAGATCGGACGGTCACCCCAAGTTAAACTCACTTGCAAGGCTCTCATAGCGGTGCGTCAACTCTCCTGGCTGTGTTTCCCGGTGTTTCCCAATTTACATAAATAATGCAGAGAAACGAGCGAATCACGAAAGCCTTTCTGTGTTTCGTCACGTCGAAAGAAGGCGTTACCCACAAAGGTTTATATCGACCCATTTATCTAAAAACATGTCGAGTATTTTTTTTCTGCTTGTTTTCAAAACAAGCAACGTCTGGTGGCCCGAAACATAGCTTAGCTTAGCTATCAGCTGGTTGCTACTCTCAGGTACACACACAGCACAAAGCCTCATACATAAAGCCTGCTCACTCCGGTTGCTCCGTGCCTACAGCTCGCCTAGGGGTCGCTGTCGAAAGAGCACAGCCCTGAATGGAGCCTGCACGCCTCCGTTGGCGCCCCTATAGTGCAGTACCACCCGGGGAAGTGGCGACTCTGTTTCCCATTACATTCCCTCCAGGAGCTGGAGGACTGAGCCAATCAGAGACGCGTTTCTTTGAGAGCAGGAGGAGTGAGCCAATCAGAGACGCATTTCCACGAGAAACACGGAACACTCTCTCGTTTCTCCACAAGCCACCTTGCCAGCTTGCAAAAACGTCTTGAAACAAAGCAACCAGAACGTTTTTTAAAACAGGACCAACGCGTAACACATTCAATAACAATTGGGAACACGGCAATATTAATTAAATTACGTTGAGAGGCGATCTTTAAGTATATCCATATAATAGGCGGGTTAACGTTCGGCGAGTCGGTCGCTTTGTGGAATAGCAGCACTTCAGAGAGCCGCTCCGCTTCCGCTCCGCTTCCGCTCCGCATCGGGGTCTTAAGATTCTGTCTGTCGTGCTGCTATTCCACGGTAGCGACCTTCTCGCCGAACGTTAACCCTTACTTAAATGCAATAATCTTTGTTGAAAAGTATGAAAACAAAATGGGACAATAAAATCAATGTATTGCACAAACTGGTGTGCTTATGTGTCTGTGTCACAAATATATCTGTGTCTATGTCACAAATAATAAGTGATACATTTATTGGGTAAATTTAACTTCATAATTAAGTAATTTTAAACAGAATATTGGGGCTGTATAACCCATATGTAGGATAATGATATAATAACCCAACAATGAAGTACATTCAATATAACGATTTGGTGAGAAATACAGATGGTGTAACTTCAATCTGCTCATTACCGTGCCGGGCCGCGGCAGCGTACCGTGATCATTACACCTTGTGGCCATTCGGAATGCGGGGGGCAGTATAGCACCGCTTTTGCAGAGCAGCGTCTGCCTGTGTCTGTGGTCTGTTTGTGCTTCCGTCCTTGCCCGTCCCCCAGTTTTAGTAGTAGTAGAAATACTGTCAGCAAATTGAATGTTTTATTTAGCATTGGGCATTTGATAGGGCATTTGATAATAACACAAGTGTGAGCCCTAAACAAGACCACAATGTGAATTTAAACTCGACTTTTTTCTGTCTTGCATTCACCGTCTCCCAATCCGTCCCTAACTTATTTCAGCACTATTCAAGCCAGGAACGGGTATCCTCAGGATACAGAGTTTGCATACCTACTACAATTTGAACCGGTAAAGACAATTAAAACCGAGTCAATCAGACAGGAACACCATTGTAATTAAGTGTGTCCCGTAACGCCAGCATGAGAGAGATCGAATTTTAAATTTGGCGACGACATTGTGTTGCACGTAACATTGGGCATTTGATAATAACACAAGTGTGAGCCCTAAACAAGACCGCCAGTCGACGGTGTTTTGTTTTTATTATTCTGCATTCATGCCAGGAACGGATTGTGAACACTTATGACTGCTTCTTTGGAGGCTGGATAACCTGTCACACCACGACGTGTCACAAAAGGCTGTGCACTGCCTTTTCTTTTTTTAAAACACAGCAGTCGTATTGTCACGGGGGTGACAAACTTGGACTAACTGTTATTCTCACTGATTGCAAATGTTTGCAGGTGCCAATGGGAAGAGGGAGAAAGGTGATTGGGTGTAAGGGGTAGGTAGGCTATGGGCTTTTTGAATGCAGGTGGCAAGATGGCGAGGAGGATCCGGAGGAGGACGAGACGCACAGCTACCGCACGAGAGAAGGGTCGGAGAGACTACCGCGGCCGGGGGGCAGCCTTGGGAGGGGGGTGAGCTGCACGCCGGTGTCCGGATGGGGCCAGGAGAAGATGGGGCACGCGTTCGGTCCTTTGGACGACACAAGCAACAGACGACTACGAATGGCGCGGACGGCATATTGCCTGAACGAGGTTTGCGGCCAGAGTCACAAAGAGGTTGCGTTGGAAAGCTGGTGGTGGAGGACGCTCACCACCGAAGTTAAGTGCCACGCCTGGTCACCATAGCCTTCACCTTGAAGCCTCCTCCCCGCTGTGTGCGCTGCCCCTGGCCCGCTCTGTCTGTCACTCACTCACTCTCTCACTCCCGGACCCAGCGAATGCACGATCGGAAAAGACTTTTTGCGCAGCGAGGATGGCCACCCCTACACCATCGTTTTATGTGTGCTGTGTTGGTTGCTGTGCTGCTCACGTGTGCTCCTTTAAATAAGTAGCTTAGTTACTCGTGCTGTGTAGGCCTATTTTATTCACAATTGGTGATGGGAGTTAGCATCCCCCTGTGCGTTATTCATACGAATTCAGAGACTGGAAGCCTGTTTTCCCTTCTCCTATCCCCACCAGCTGATCCGCCTCCGCGTGCCCAGACGAGCCAGGTGGCCCCGCCCAACCTGTCGGAGGCTACGATGCGCACGGACCGAGTGAGAGGTTTGAGGTGCTGATCAGAGACATTGGACCATTAAGGACCCCGCGGACAGAGAACTGGTTACACATCCACACACACGCGCACACACACACACATGCATACAGAACTATGTCTCCAAATAGAAAATAAATACTTGATTTAAATGACTTTGTTGTCTTGGTGTTTCCTGATGTGTACAATGCTCCTCGGGGTAGTTGGTATTAAGTGGGGGTGCCGCTGTCAAACGCGCACCCCCCACCTGTGACAGTATGATAAGTGTTAAGATAAGTGTGAAATTCTTTTTTTTTTTTTTTGCTTAGGCCTATTTTTTTGGCAAACGAATTCATTAATAGGCCTAATTACTTCTATTGTTAAGGCGGCTACAGAGTATAATTTGTTTTCATTATTTCATAATTTTTGTTGGTGGTAAGCCTATATAGGCTACTATATAGGCTATTTTTAATTAGGCTATTTGAATGATTCAACCAACCGCCCGAATTTAATTAAAATATTTGGCTATAGGCTACTTTCGATTCGATTGTGTGTGCTCTTCTTAAAACCTGATTTTAATATGGCAACCAAGCATAGGCCCTACACATTGTGAGGGACTAAACAAGTGCGTCCAATGCGAATACTCCCTCTTGTGTTGTTGGAGAGAGAGAGAGCTCTTTTGTGTGCGTGTGGGGGTTTAATCACCCCCTCCCCCACAGACAAACATTCACTCCGTCACACAGTTGAAGACTGTAGTTAGTTGACATCTATGTAAGCGCCCCTCCAAGCGTCTGCCTGTGTTTGTGCTTCCGTGCTTGTCCATCCCCCAGTTTTAGTAGTAGTAGAAATACAGTCAGCAAATTGCATGTTTTATTTAGCATTGGGCATTTGATAATAACACAAGTGTGAGCCCTAAACAAGACCACCATGTGAATTTAAACTCGACTTTTTTCTGTCTTTCATTCACCATCTCCCAATCCAGTTTGCATAGGCCTACCTACAATTAAATAAAATAAAAAAGACGGGTTTTTTTAATTATTATTATTATTATTAGTGCTTGTGGACACTTGTGAACTATGACTCCTTCTTCGGAGGCTGGATAACCTGTCACACCACGAGCTCTTTTGTGTGCGTGTAGGGGTTTAATCACCCCCTCCCCCACAGACAAACATTCATAGCGTCACACAGTTGAAGACTGTAGTCAGTTGAAATTTATGTAAGCGCCCCTCCAAGCCGTGTGAGTTTAACAGTTTGCGGCCAAGAGTTTTTTTTCACGAGCGCGCGCGCGCGCACACACACACACACACACACACACACACACACACACACACACACACACACACACACACACACACACGAGAGATGCAAGGCAGAGTATGGATATTGTTTCAAAAGTTTGAATGTTTATTTGTTGTGATGTTACAAATAGCAATAAAAACATAGATCAATAAAAAGGCGTTCAAAAAATCAAACTATGCCTAAAAATAAATCCTTACAAAGTCTTTTAAGTGTCCAGGTGTAGGCCTAGCCTAGCCTACTTCAATGTCCTTACTCCCGTGTCCATACTGTAAATCCCATGGTGCAAAAAGTGCAGTTGGCTAGTGACTCAACAAGGGTGGCAGCAACGCAGTCTGGTCTTGATTCAGAATTCACTCAGGACAAAGGCGGCATTCAAAAAAATCTAAGTAGGCTATGCCTAAAAATAAATCCTTACAAAGTCTTTTAAGTGTCCAGTCACCTGGATAGGCCTACAGTCATCGACCAAATCATCGATCTAGGTGGTGAGCCCACTGGTAGGTGAAGGGAAAGAGCGCACTACTGCACAAACAACAGGCAGAGTCGCAGGAGACACAGCGAAAGGGACGGAACGCAATTCTGGTTAAGCCGGGCAGAAAGGATGTTTTCTGCTGTCTTTATCTGCAGTGTAGCCTACATTAGGCAACTTGTAAAGGCTGCTGTGTAGGCATTGTCTACTAAAACTCTGTATACTTGTAAAATAAATTTACACTCTTACTGAAATTTCAAGTTTAGCCTACGTTTATTTGTCTATACACAGAATTAAAAATCAATACAATAAAAACAATATGAGGTAATAAAAGAGTATGACGTGTGTGCATCCGTTTTTTTGTTCAACATTGTTCAACATTGTCATAAGATGGTGCGGAGAACCAGGTAAAGACCACAAATGCCCAGACGCTAACCAGACATGGATACCAAATTATTTCTATTTATTTATTATATTTTTAGGCTTAAACATATGTTAGCCTACTAAATATTGAAAGAAGGAAAAGAAAAGACAGACACGTCGAGGCTACTGGTCGTAGCCTATTACAGCAAATCGAACATGCGCTTTATGCACACATAGCAATAAAGTAGTAAAAGGAATTCAACTTCGGAGCGCAGTGGGTTTCGTGGGTCCGGGGGGATGGTGATGGCACGTTTGGTGTCTTTCCACCACCCCTGCACGGAGAGTGCATGGATGGAAAGCATATCCATAAAGCATCTGCATTCCCTCTGGAAGAATTAGGCTACAAAGAGCTGGTTACAATTTCAGTAGGCTATTATTTCCATAAAGGAATCGAATAGTCTAATTGTCATAACAAATGTTGCGGTTTCAGTCAAATAGCTCATATTAAGTGGAGGACGAGTAATATTTCATAAGCATATTTTAGTTCATATATTATCAAGTCAAGTCAAGTCAAGTCAAGTAGGTAATTCATTATATTCATTATTCATTCATATTATGTAATTCATTCTGCAAAAATGAGTATATTTTTCTCTCAAAAAATGACATTGGTTTCAATGAGGCACTCTTGTTCTGGCAGGGACTCGCTTTTCGGCACGACAGTCACATTCAGGCTACCACAATAAGATGAGCACAAAAATGACTGAGTATGCGCCTTTCAATGGGCGGCTAAATATGCCTGTTGCCTACAGTCGGCTGCACCGTTACAATATCGTAGAGCTGAAGGCAACGCGCACCGACTGAAAAAAAATATTTCATACATATTTTATCATCGCGACGCACGGGCATGTAAGTTAATTATTCGACATATTGGATTTCCAATGGAAAACAAAGCCATCTCACAAAACTAGTGTAGCCTATGAGAGTATGTTTGAGTGAAAGGGAGAGGATTCTGAAGTGCTCTTGGGGACTTGTCTGCAAGCATGGAGGAGGCCAAGTTAAAATTTAGCAACATTCAAGACGAAAGTCGCGACCTCCCCACTTTATTGCAGTAGGAGAAGTCCAGCGTTTGCGTGGCTATTTTGGTGGGGGAAGCACAATTGGTAGCCTACTGCTTGTCCCATACATTTAAGAATCATAACTATAGATCTACTAGGCTACATTTCCATCCCTACTATCTGACTAAATGTAGGCTACGTGAAGTTGCCCCTCTCTCGTTGTTTGTTCATATGCGCGGATGAGATGGAAAGCCTGGCTGTGCCAAACATTGTTTAAAAGTTTTTTATCAAATTTTGGTCGGCACACAAGGTTTTGGACATACTAATTTCTAGTGGCACCTGGGCTGCGTTTGGTGCATTGATCAGTCATGTAGCCTAGCGAAAAAGACAGCCTGGGTGAGAGGATGAGATCTTCCTCGGCTGGCGAGCGCTCAGCATGTGTGCCCGCGCGTTTCCTTCTCTCCCAAGACCCGACAGTTGCTTACAAGTCAATTTGAGCACGAAAACAGCAAAGACAATGTGATATTTCATTCAAATAGGGCCTACACACTCCAAATAAAACATTGGTCGGAGGGATTTTCAACCGGACCGCAGCGCGAGCAGACAGTCAGTGTGAAAAGCCAAGTCTACCGGGAAAATCGCCGCTCGCTTACCATCAGTGCGCGAGCCCTGAAAATCGCAGCTCGCTTACCATCAGTGCGCGAGCCCTTGAAACAGTGAAGTGGCATATCGCAACAGCACATGCGGATTAGCCAAATCATATGCAACAAAGTCGCCAACAAAGCGAGGATTTAACGTTTAATAGGCCTATGCCAACGTTGTGTGAATACGGGAATTGGACAGTCATGCACTGTCCTTTCAATAGGTATAGTAGAAGACCGCTTCGGTTTCTTTTCACCTCATGGGGAAAGCATAATTTCCATGCACTGCACGAAACTACTAAGCATAAAGTTAGCGATCAAACAAAAAATATTGGTTGTTGTCATTACAGCAGTGGTTCTCAACTGGAACAGTCTTGCGACCCACCATTTTCCACTCGCATTCGGTCGTGACCCAATTTTTTTAGCGTTCAAGTCAATTCAATGCAATTCTCAAAATGTAACCAAGACTTGGATGACTGGTTGCATGCTATCTATTTCGCATAAACATTCAGATTGTATGTATGACAACAGATGACACAGAGTTCACCAGCCTATCAAAATAAAAGTTGTAAATTGTTTTTTACATCAAGGCTCCGTGACCCACCCATGACCCCTCCGCGACCCACTTTTGGGTCACGACCCACCAGTTGAGAAACACTGCATTACAGCATTTAATAGCCTATGCTATGGCTGTTGTTTAAAATAGCCATTGGATTGTCAACCGTCCCTTGTATTAAGAAACAAACGTATGGATATGAGCTGACATGGGACTTAATGTCGTTCAAATGCAGGGAATTGCATCTTTTTTCCCGTTTTTATTCGTTTGCGTAATTATAGTTTTTCTGTGCGTTCCGGGACCTCTGTCCAACTCACCGTCGCTGTGATGTCATATGTTTTTTGCGTTCCGGTACCTTGTGATTTACAAATTAAGCACTGATTACGGAAGTGTAGGTTAGGTTATCGCCCCAGCTGTTGGCGATGTAAGATAAATAGCCAAGGCTTAAACGCTCAAACGCGGCGCTGTAGGTTACTGCAGTGAGGTTTAGGCCCCCTATTGCACCCTCCGTAATTTTTACCAAACGAAAAAATTATCCACATCCAGATAACAAGTTTGAAGTTGCAATATTAGACGTTTCAAATCTTGCATGCGAGAATCGGTATAGGGGCTTGTGGCTACACTCAATTTAGGTCTACACATAGAGCTTGCACATTAATGGCAATTCATCCGATCATCATTAAAAAAAGAAAAGAAAATTCATTAGGCTATTTATTCTTTTTATGACTCACACAATTTAATTAGGCATGTCGTTATCCGCTGAATCGGTGCGTGCTGGTGAATATGAGCATATTAATATGCCGTCAACATCGTCTAAAATATCCCATATGGTAATAAATGTTGCCAACACATTTGCGCTTCTTCACCACTCTGTGCTATGGTTATCTGATATGAACAAGAGAGAGAGAGAGAGAGAGAGAGAGAGAGAGAGAGAGAGAGAGAGAGAGAGAGAGAGTGTGTGTGTGTATGTGTATGTGTAGGCCTATGTGTGCGCGCCCGTGTGTGCGTGTGAGTGAATGTGTATTGAGCGAGCGCTCCCAAGTGCCACCCGGCGGTTGTTTGGGTACACTGCAGCTAGGCCCGGTACGTACCGAGGTGGATGACGTGGCATTACCTCGGTAAAGGGTGTGCATTGTAGGGGGACCGACTGTAACCCCACATTTGAGTTAATTGTTTTACTCAACCTGTTGGGTTGAAATTCATAACCCAATGCATTGTATAAATACAACCCAATGCGAGGATGGTCCAATAGTTACCCACCAACTCTGGAGTAGAAGACAAGAGATTCACACCTCTTCACTTCACTCCCTCTCTATCAACTCCCCTCTCTCTCTCTTTGAGCGGACAATACACATGAAAACACACACACACACTTGCTCTCACCAGGACACTTGCTATGAGAGGCACATTCAAACACAGCTCCAAAGTTACAAATGCATGCGCGTACACACACACACACACACACACACACACACACACACACACACACACACACACACACACACACACACACACACACACACACACACACACACACACACACACACACACCGAAGGCACACACTCAGAAAAAATATCCACACAAACATATTCCGCACAAACTGTAACACCCCCCCCCCCCCCCCCACACACACACACACACACCTACACACCCTTCAGGTCCTTCATGCAAGTCATGACTGTCATTTTGCCTGCTGATGTACAGTAACTCATAGTGTTCTCTCTCTGCAGTAATCTCTCTCACTCACTCACTCAACCACACACACACACACACACACACACACACACACACACACTCACTCACACACACACACACACACATGTTACTTACTGTGCTGACGAAACTGCTGGCAATAACTTCTTGATTACGTCATTTGGGCTGAGGAGGTCAGTCAGATCCTCTTCTGGTGTCTTTATGTACTTCTGCAGGTCAAACCCATCCAGCTGCTCTTCTGATAACTCAAACAAAAATGCTCTAGTCATCCACTGACCTGGTAAGAGCATCTCTACAGACAGCTTTCCTTCCTTCCTGCCAATGTCCTCTACTACAGCATGCTGATTAAGTTCATTCAGACAGTAGAACAGGTTGATCTTTCTCTCAGACTCTAACTCATGTCTGATCTTATCCTTGACATACTGGACTGTTTGCTCTAAGCTCTGTGGTTGGCTATTGGTCTGTGGCAGTAACTGTCTTAAGAGCTTCTGATTGGACTCCAGTGAGAGGCCCAGGAGGAAGCGGAGGAAAAGGTCCAGGTGTCCGTTCTCACTCTGCAAGGCCAGATCCACTGCAGTCTTGTGTAGGTCCTCAAGTGTTGCAGCTCTGAACAGAGCAGAGAGATGAGAGGGTTGATGTTGGTGTGGTTCATTTCTGGCACCGTTGCAGAAGCAGAGGAACACATATAGTGCTGCAAGGAATTCCTGGATGGTCAGATGCACAAAGCTGAACACTCTCCCATGGCACAGCCCCGCCTCCACTCTGAAGATCTGTGTACACACTCCTGAGTACAGAGATGCTTCTGTGACATCAATGCCACTCTCACGCAGGTCTTCCTCATAGAAGATCAGATTGCCCTTCTCCAGCTGTTGGAAAGCCAGTTTCCCCAGTTTCAAAACCATCTCTTCATCTGTCTCTCTTCTCTCTGTGTACTTCTCTTTCTTGATGCAAGTCTGAATGTTCAGGAAGTGAGTGTACATCTGAGTGAGAGTCCTTGGCATTTCTCCTCTCTCTGATGTTTTCTCTGCAACAGAAGCCAAAATCCAGGCGAAAACTGGAATGTGGCACATGATGTAAAGGCTTCTGGATGACTTCAGGTGTCTGATGACTCGCATGGCCAGGTTCTCATCACTGATTCTCTTCTTGAAGTAGTCATCTTTTTGTGGGTTGTTGAACCCCCGTATTTCTGTCACCTGGTCCACACACTCAGGAGGGATCTGACCAGCTGCTGCTGGTCGGGTGGTGATCCAGACGAGAGCAGAGGGAAGTAGATTCCCATTGATAAGGTTGGTCAGAAGTACATCTACTGAGGCTGGCTCTGTCACTTCACAACACCTTGGGTTGGAGCAGAAATCGAGAGGAAGTCTGCACTCATCCAGACCATCGAAGATGAACAAAGTTTTTCTCTCAGAACTGGAGAGCACTTTCAGATCTTTCATTTGTGTGAAAAAGTGTTGAACAAGCTCCACCAGACTGAGTTTTGTATTCTTCATCAGGTTCAGCTCTCGGAAAGGAAGAGGAAAAATGAAGTGAATGTCCTGATTGGTTTCTCCTTCAGTCCAGTCCAGAATGAACTTCTGCACAGACACAGTTTTTCCAATGCCTGCCACTCCCTTTGTCAATACTACTCGGGTGCGTTTGTGTCGCCAAAGACCAATTTCTGGATGTACACCTAAGGGTTTAAAAATGTCACTGCATTTGATTGGTCTGTCCTGTCCTCTTCCTCTCCAGGATGCTCTCTCTATCTGTCTGACCTCATGCTCTGTATGTCTGCTGCTAAAGGATATATTATGTATGTCCCACAGGTCATATATGTCCATAGAGGAATGTGCCATGAATTCGTAGGGTAATATCTGTCTGACCTCATGTTCTTCATTGACCTCTCCACTCCCCCCCCCTGTGATGTAGAGATCTGTGTAGATGTCCTGGAGGAGTCTGGCGTCTCCCTGATGTGGTACTCCTTCAACCAGATGTTGACACTTCTCCTTCAGAAAGGACCTGAGCTCTGCCTCCTCTGGTGTCAATCTAGATCAACAACAGAAGATCACATTACATTTAACTCACCATATTATACCTACGACACATCCTACTGTCTGCACACACACACACACACACACACACACTCACACACACACACACACACACACACACACACACACACACACACACACACACACACACACACACACACACACACACACACACACACACACACACACACACACCTGTGTTCTGCAGCGTCCCTCTTGGCTGTTTTCCATTTATGTGTGTCTGATGCCCCCTGCTGGACACTGAAACACAACATGAGTCTCCAGTCAGTTACAGGTATACTAAATGCAAGACCACACAGACACACGCACACACAGACACACACTCACACAGACACACACTCACACAGACACACACACACACACACACACACACACACACACACACACACACACACACACAATGTTGTCTCTGCCCCTTCCAGACAGCGCATGGGGCCTGACCAGTCAAAAACTTGACTGTGCTCTAATGCAGTGTTTCCCAACCACTGTGCCGCGGCACACTAGTGTGCCGTGAGAGATCGTCAGGTGTGCCGTGGAAAATTCTTGGGGATTTTTTTGTTTTGTTTTGTGAATTCATCGTTATTATCAGTAAATAATGCCTGTCATTTTCTAGTAGTCTAGTGTCTGCTGTTGACAGGCGTCCTAAGCATGAAATTATTCCTTATCACTAGGTGGCAACAGGTAGCAAATTGCATTGACGTATCTTCAGTAGCCCTAACAAAAAACGTCCATCAGTAGCTAGTCAAAACAATCCTCCTGACGTGACTGATAGTTAACTTTGCTAGCGCTGTTTCTTCATTAATTAGGTCAGAAAACTAAAATCCTACCCTGAAACAGATTTGTGTTTTGCTTACAACCTTACTGAAAAGTTAAACGAGTGAGGTGGTGGCATGATTGAGCACACAACGTAGTTTGTTGGTCCGCGTGCTTTCCAGTCGAGTGTGAGGATGCCGAGACCCTTCAAGCCAGTCTATCCAACTGCCGGTAAGCATTACAAGCCTGGTTTTAGGGAAAGGGGAAAGCGATTACCTCGCGGGGACCTTTGTCACAAACACCCCAGGCACAATCAGTTTTTAATAATAATATGACCGTAATATATTGCATTTGAAAACATGAGATTTCCGCTTTGAGTTCATGGAGCGCTGTCAAACTGTCCGACTTCTTCTGACCGACCTCGTCCTTTTGCAGCGCTGTGATTGTGGTCAAACAGCATTTTAGGGCGGGCCTTAGCCAAAGGTGAAAGACGCATAGGTTTCACATTAAGATTAAGTGAGTAAAATATACAGAGATTGATATTTGTACATGCATCTTCAGTGAAATATTTCCCAAATGTTGCTACTGTCAGAATAAGCATTATTTTCTGTATTACTGCGAATAGAATGCTTTGAGACAGAATAACAATTTGTAAATTGTAGGCCTACTTTGAAGTTTATAGCTTCTTTAAGAAGTGAACATTAATTGCAGGAGGAAATGTAAAATATGACTTAAAAATACAGTTTTGTGTTTATTTGATTGCTATTCAAGACACTTTGTAGCCGCCTATATTAACAATATAGTCATTCTTATCAGAGAATAATTTGTTTTCATTATTTCATCATTTTTGGTTGGTGGTGTGCCGCGAGATTTTTTCAAGGGAAAAAGTGTGCCTTGGCACAAAAAAGGTTGGGAAACACTGCTCTAATGAACTGATCAAACTCATTATCAGATCCAACTCATCTCTACCCCTACATCACACAAACCAACGCTGTACCTGGGAATTAATCATCATCAGTGCTGTGGTGGTCGACTTAAAATTCTGAGTTGTGTGCATGCAAAAAATAAGTAATTATTTGGACAACACAAGAGAAGTCACATGTCTGATGTGCAGCCACTTTAGCTGTGTGCCTTCAGCTTCGGTTCAAGTCAAATACGTGACTGCACTCATATGTGAAATCCAGACCAAATGTCAAATGGTATCAGGATTTGGATTTGACTCCATTCACTTCTATTCAACATGTGTGCGAGTGAAGGCCCCTGGACCGGAAGTAGAGGGGAGTGACTTCAGTATTCAATTCTAATGTCATATCCTAATATACACTCAACTTCCAATTCTAATGTCATATCCTAAAAGTGCACTCAACTTCCAATTCTAATGTCATATCCTAATATACACTCAACTTCCAATTCTAATGTCATATCCTAATATACACTCAACTTCCAATTCTAATGTCATATCCTAATATACACTCAACTTCCAATTCTAATGTCACTACCCGTAGGAAAGCTCGCAGATACAGATATAGACCCTCTGGTTGTGTACACAACAACCTAATTACGATTGCACCTGAACGCATAAACAATAGCTCTACTACTTTGAATGTTAATGCTGCATTACTTAACGTGCAGTCCTTGACCAACAAAAGCTTCGTAGTAAACCAGCTGGTCTCGGACAAAAACATAAGCTTTATGTTCCTTACCGAAACATGGCTTAAAGACGACGGGGCTGCTACTTTTATTGAGGCTTGCCCTTCCGATTACAAATTCCTTCACGCCCCGAGACCAAAGAAACGAGGCGGAGGCGTAGCCATACTTTTCTCCAACAAATTTAATTGTACTAAGATGAATCTGGGCTCTTTCTCTTCATTTGAATACATGGCAATGAGGGTCCAAGCAAACCTCAAACTGATCATTATTGTTCTGTACCGTCCACCGAAATTCTCTTCGTCATTTCTATCTGATTTCTCCACCTTCATGTCGGACGTACTTACTAACTATGACAAAGCAATAATTGCTGGCGACTTTAATATCCACGTAAATAAATCAGATGACGCAATAGCCAAGTCTTTCTTAGACACATTAAATGGATTCGGTCTCGTCCAGAATGTTACAGAACAGCCTACCCATCGAAAAGGCAACACACTTGACCTTGTTATTTCACATGCACTTGATATCAACAATATATCGGTCACGGACGTCGGCCTCTCCGACCACCACTGTGTGTTTTTTGATTTTGACATTTCAACACAAATTAGCACACCCAACAATGTCATTCACAGACGACGCATTAATGCCTCTGCTGAGCTTAAGATCTCAGACCTCATCAAATCAGGTGACCTACTAAATGGTCACTGCACACCTGATGAAATGGTTGATAGCTTCAACAACAACTTAAGAGGAATTCTAGATAACATAGCTCCAATTAGAACGACGACAAGAACCAGAGCTAGATATTCACCTTGGATGAATGACTCACTTAGAGCCTTAAAAAGAAAATGCAGAGTAACCGAGCGTCTTTGGAGGAAAACTAAATTAGAAGTCCACAGACAATCCCTTAGGGATGAGATCTCCTCCTACAATAATGCGGTACGCTCAGAGAGAAAAGCATATTTTTCCAAAATCATAACAGACAACCAGCATAATGCGAAAGTTCTTTTTTCCACTATTGACCACCTGCTTAATCCAACACATAGCAATAACAACCTAAATGCAGCATCACATGCCAAGTGCGAGGAATGTGCTAGATTTTTTAATAAAAAGATTGCCGACATTAGAGAAGGCATCCAAGGTGGAAACGCAGCAACCTCTGTCGCCCACTCAGGCGATACACCGAGGGGAGGGTTAAACCCCCCTAGGAGACCTGAGAGCTTCCAAAAGTTTTGTCCAATTACAGAGGACGACCTCTGTAAAATAGTCAGGGAAAGTAAGCAGTCTACCTGCAGCCTTGACGCGATCCCCACATATCTGCTAAAAAACATACTTGGTTGCTTAGCAGCACCTTTACTGCAAATTGTTAACACCTCTATGCTTACAGGCATTTTTCCAAGCTCATTCAAAACAGCCATGGTAAAGCCACTCCTAAAAAAGACAAATTTAGATCAGAATTCTTTAAACAACTACAGACCTATATCAAACCTCCCCTTTATAAGCAAGGTACTAGAAAAAGTTGTATTTAAACAGCTTAATCAACATCTGGCTGGGAATGATATCTTGGAAAAATTCCAATCAGGCTTTAGAGCCAACCATAGCACCGAAACAGCACTAACCAAAATAATAAGTGATCTTAGGCTCAGCACTGCCGCAAACAAAGTTTCAGCACTTATCCTCCTCGACCTCAGTGCCGCCTTTGACACGATAGACCACAACATACTAATTGACCGCCTTGAATCTTGGGTAGGCTTGTCCGGTCACGTCTTAGAGTGGTTCAAAACATATATTACAGGAAGGCAGTTTTTTGTCACCATCGGAGAATACGTCTCCAACAAGTATGATGTGCCTTTTGGAGTTGCTCAGGGTAGTTGCTTGGGCCCTCTCCTCTTCTCTCTCTATATGTTGCCCCTGGGCTCCATCATCAGAGAGCACAATGTTGATTTTCATAGCTATGCCGATGACACTCAACTATATATCTCTGTCGAGCCTAGCCAAACCACTGCCATTCATGCCTTGACTAAATGCATGTCTGCCATTACAGATTGGATGAACAGTAACTTCCTAAAATTAAATGAAGATAAAACTGAAGTGTTGCTCATTGGGCCTAAGAAAAAACGTGCAAAACTCCACTCAAGCCTAGGTGACCTAAGCATACACATTAAAGATAAGGTTACTAGCCTAGGTGTGGTCATAGACTCGGATTTGAGCTTTGAGCCTCACATCAACAAGATAACAAAATCTGCTTTTTTCCATCTTAGAAATGTCAACAAAGTGCGCGGCTTGGCCCCCCGACAAGACGCTGAGAAACTTATTCATGCCTTTGTCACCAGTAGGATAGACTACTGCAATGCTCTCTTCTCTGGTCTCCCAAAAAAATTAATTGACAAATTGCAACTCATTCAAAATTCTGCGGCAAGAATCCTAACAAGAACCAGAATGAGAGAGCACATCTCTCCTGTCTTGGCAGACCTGCACTGGTTACCTGTCTCATACAGAATCGACTTTAAGATTCTACTCACAGTATTTAAAGCATTAAATGGACTTGCCCCTAGCTATATCTCAGACATGCTCTCTTTTTATGCCCCTGCTCGAGCTCTCAGGTCCACTGATGCCAAGCTGCTAAGGACCCCCACCCCCCCGCAGAAGAAGATCGGCGACGCCGCGTTTGCCTGCTATGCGCCCAAGAGATGGAACGCCCTCCCCATCGAGATCCGATCAGCCACCTCCGTCAACTCCTTTAAGAAGCAGCTGAAGACCCACCTCTTCATCCTTGCCAACTCCTAGCTGCCAAGGCGTCATAGTGTCCCAGCCGCCGCAGCGCCCTTACTACTCGCAATCCAGCCCTGGCAGGGGGCTCCCCTAGGTGGCCGCTGGTCTCTGCCTGAGGTTTCTTCCTGACTACAGGGGGTCTTTTTTCTCAGACCTCACTGAGCTTTTTTTTTTTTTTTTTTTTTTCCCCTCACAAACTATGAATCAAGCGAAAGGGAGTTTTTCCTCACCCCTGGTGCCACCAGGGGCCGCACCTGAGCGCCCAATCTCTGTGTGACTATCTATGACTTATGATAGGCCCAGCCACTATGGACCTTACACATCTAAGAATCCTGGCCCTAACCTACGTTGACCTTATGACTCTACATTCTCTGTCTATCTCTTCTTCCTCTGCCTTCCTGCTTTTTCTGCCTCTCCTCTATACCTCTCCTTTTAAATCTATCTCTAACAATGTTTTTTCCCATTTGTTAAGCACTTTGAGTTACATGCCTTGTATGACACAGTGCTATACAAATACAATTATTATTATTATTATTATTATTATATCCTAAAAGTGCACTCAACTTCCAATTCTAATGTCATATCCTAATATACACTCAACTTCCAATTCTAATGTCATATCCTAATATACACTCAACTTCCAATTCTAATGTCATATCCTAATATACACTCAACTTCCAATTCTAATGTCATATCCTAAAAGTGCACTCAACTTCCAATTCTAATGTCATATCCTAAAAGTGCACTCAACTTCCAATTCTAATGTCATATCCTAAAAGTGCACTCAACTTCCAATTCTAATGTCATATCCTAATAGTGCACTCAACTTCC
This sequence comes from Engraulis encrasicolus, assembly GCF_034702125.1. Lineage (NCBI taxonomy): Eukaryota > Metazoa > Chordata > Actinopteri > Clupeiformes > Engraulidae > Engraulis > Engraulis encrasicolus. The sequence continues at coordinate 11,800 of NW_026945513.1, read as the reverse complement.
AATTCTAATGTCATATCCTAAAAGTGCACTCAACTTCCAATTATAATGTCATATCCTAATATACACTCAACTTCCAATTATAATGTCATATCCTAAAAGTGCACTCAACTTCCAATTCTAATGTCATGACCTAATAGTGCACTCAACTTCCAATTATAATGCCGTAACCTAATAATGCACTCAACTTCAGTCACAAATGTCATTTGAAATAGGAGACTCTGAGATTTCTGACAGTACATGACAATTTGCCTCTACATCAAATTCTTTATTAAAGGATAGCCTTTTGAGATGAACATTTCGTTTTCCAGAGGGTCCTCAAAAGTAAAAAATACTGTAACACATACACATATCCACTAGGGCTGCACGATATCAGAAAAAAATGTGATAACCTACTCGATAACAGCATGCAATACCTCAATAACGATATGTAAACGATAATTAGAAATATAGCCAAGTGTTTTTCTTGTCACTAATTTGTGAGTCTGTGTCGTGAGTCTTTGTTTGTGGTGGGCTTCTCGCGTATTTGTTGACATTCAGCATTCTGTGATAAGCCCAGAAAATTCATACTTGTTATCGATAATTAAGTCCTTTTCGCGATGTGTTGTGTTGCCCTAATATCCACTCTGAAGCTCTTCCTCACAACCACCAACCCCACATTTCCCATCTCTAGCCAAAGAGATGTAGCCTACTAGTTAATCTACACCAACATATGTCTGACACAATACATCATGAATTACAGTTTTTCTTGATCACTTTAACACGATTTTTGAAACTGAATCACACAATGTCTTCATTATCACTATTTCAGCAGAACAAAAGACACGTTCTGCATATGTGTTAACACGTTCTCTTTGACTTGACATATTTCCCATTTGTTTAACACAGTTTTTGCTAAGCAGTTAATGCATGTGCCATTTAAGTAGTACACATTTCATTGTTTAAGCTCTGATAACCATACAGAAAAATCTACTCCTGACTTTTAGAAACTACCGTCAGTTTTGTGAACACACCAGAGCACCTATTTGACACTCTTTTTCAAAAATCTTAATTTAGCAATCAGTCTTTATACACAGTGTCTTCTTGTTTGTTCTTGGCATGGAGTTCTTTTACAAATCTACTGCAACATCATATTTTACTTTACACATATCTTCTGTTATATCGTTATCAGCCATTAGTACATTTTTATTACAGTAAAGAAAAGAAAAACAAACAAACAAAAACAAAATGAAAACTACATCAAAGCATTCTGATTCTCAATCAAATTCTTTGCAATAAGAAATTATTGTTACAAGGACCCCCTCCCTATCCTACTGACAATTTTGCATAAGGAAAGACACACAACTCAAATCTTTGTGCAAAGCATTTACTGGGCCTGCTATCTCTCAGTCAGTAGATCCTGATCAAGCAGAGTCAGTAGCAAAGTAAAGGAAACAACAATGGAACTGACTTGAAAGTTATGTAATTGACAACAGTGTTAAGTAACAGCAAATTGTGTCAACATGATAGCCGTGTTTTGGATTTTGACGACCATTGTGTAATGACTGACTGGGAGTGTTCATACACTGCTATGCAGTGTGTATTGGACTGAAGACCGAGTTTGCTTTTATTGCATATGTTAAATATTTTGGAAACGTAGTAGCCTTTTGCAAACAAAGATGTTGTGTTTGGAGAATCGGTTTAACTGGTTAGCCCGTTGCGTGCACTGGTATGAAAATGTGCTTTTTGGAGTGACAACTGTGTCAAAGCAATCAAGAAAAACTGTAACACCGACACAGACACGAACGCACACACACACACACACACACGTGTTCTGCAGTGTCCCTCAGTTTCAGTTTCTGTGTGTCTGATGCCCCCTGCTGGACACTGAAAACACAACATGAATCTCATGATGCAAATGCAAACACAACACTGACTCTCTCACGCAGGCACGTACACACATGCACACACATGCACACGCACACACTCACTCTCTCTCTCACACACACACACACACACACACACACACGCACACACACACACACACACGCACGCACGCACGCACGCACGCACGCACGCACGCACGCACGCACACACACACACACACACACACACACACACACACACACACACACACACACACACACACACACACACACACACACACACACACCTGTGTTCTGCAGTGTCCCTCTTGGTCTGCTCTGTTTTCAGGTTCTGTGTGTCTGATGCCCCCTGCTGGACACTGAAAACACAACATGAGTCTATTGAGTTGAGTTACACACAAATGCAACACACACACACACACTTCATTTTATTCTATTGTTTCCTCACATGTTGATCATGACACATGGCCATCACATCACATTAGTCATTCCAGTTGGAATCATCAAATGGTCACCACTCAAGCCCCTCAGATTCAGCTGAAAATAATATGCCCAACACATCATGTATGGTGTGTAATATGCCAACACATCATGTATGGTGTATAATATGCCCAACACATCATGTATGGTGGGTAATATGCCCAACACATCATGTATGGTGTATAATATGCCCAACACATCATGTATGGTGTATAATATGCCCAACACATCATGTATGGTGGGTAACGTGCCCAACACATCATGTATGGTGGGTAATATGCCCAACACATCATGTATGGTGGGTAATATGCCCAACACATCATGTATGGTGGGTAATATGCCCAACACATCATGTATGGTGGGTAATATGCCCAACACATCATGTATGGTGTGTAATATGCCCAACACATCATGTATGGTGGGTAATATGCCCAACACATCATGTATGGTGTGTAATATGCCCAACACATCATGTATGGTGTGTAATATGCCCAACACATCATGTATGGTGGGTAACGTGCCCAACACATCATGTATGGTGGGTAATATGCCCAACACATCATGTATGGTGGGTAATATGCCCAACACATCATGTATGGTGGGTAATATGCCCAACACATCATGTATGGTGGGTAATATGCCCAACACATCATGTATGGTGGGTAACGTGCCCAACACATCATGTATGGTGGGTAACGTGCCCAACACATCATGTATGGTAGGTAATATGCCCAACACATCATGTATGGTGGGTAATATGCCCAACACATCATGTTCAATAGATCATATGTTTATGATTAGGGCAGCCGTGGCCTAGTGGTTAGAGAGGTCTTTCAATCTAGGGGTTGCCGGTTCGAATCCCCCCTGACCCCTCCCTACACCTCTATCCATGCCTGAAGTGCCCTGTACCAAGGCACCTAACCCCACATTGCTCCAGGGACTGTAACCAATACCCTGAAAATAATAGTTGTAAGTCGCTTTGAATAAATGAAAGCGTCAGCTAAGTGCAATGTAATGTAGTGTAATGTAATGTAATATGTAGTGGGTAATGTGCCCAATAGATCATAGATAGAGCATTTCATATTAAAGAGCGCCATTGTGTACACTTTTTTCTTTTTTTCAGAATCTATAAGTAAGAGGTTTCCGCCTGGGCATTGATGGCTACTCCATCACCACAACCCATGAAGTCCGTAACCTGGGTGTCATCTTGGATTCATTGTTATCATGTCAGTCCTATATCAGGCTATTGCAATGCCATCCTGGGGGTCGTTTCTCGACAGTGCCTTTGCTAACGACGTTAGCCATTTTGTTCGTTCTTAAGACCAACGTTGTAACCAAGGTCTTAAGTCGCTCGTAAGACAGTCTTCCGGCTTGGTCTTGAGTTAGTCTTACGTTGTTCTTAAGTTGTTCTTGCTCCTGACATTTCAGCGTCTTGGGGCAGGTTCAGGCAGAGTTCAAGTGACAGTGATTGATTACTGCCACCAAGTGCACAAGCGTCTAACTTTTACCACACAAAATGTCCAATAATTAGACAATTTTAAATATATTTGGTTGTGTATGCCGTCTTCCTGCCAGCAAGTCCTTACGTCCAACGTAGGCCACAAGAAAAATAATTGCCATTATGAGCATTGTGCCTGAAGATGTGCAGGAAGATTGAAAGGTGCGTCAAACACAGTAGGCTACACATGACATCTTTATGAAAGTCGTTAAATACCTGTGAAGACAATCATGCCCCCAAAATCCACCCCAATAACCAAATGTCGCCGTACATATCACTGCACAATAAAATCGCGCCAAATAACTTCGCAATGGCGTCAGCCACACGGTCCACTGTCACTGCGCACGAGGGAGAGGAGGCAGAGAGTTGCGAATATGCCCGAATTGCGCGCGCGCCAGCCTGGATGCGCGCGCGCGCGCGCGCGCGCACACACACACACACACACACACACACACACACACACACACACACACAGCGAGTGAGACAGAGAGAGAGAGAAAGAGAGAGACAGAGAGAGACAGAGAGAGAGAGAAAGAGAGAGACAGAGAGAAAGAGAGAGCGAGAGAGCGAGCGAGAGATGAGTGGAAGTGGAAGTGGATATACTGGATATACTGTTGTGCAGATAAGGCACCACCTGCGCTTAATTTAAAATTCAGCCGAAATGGATATGTTACCAGTTACCACCAGCAAGTGAGAATTAGGATAGTATACATGCCATCACGCTTTCACCGGCCATTTCTGTGTAGTTATTTGGAGTGATTATGCTACAGTGATATGTAGACCGACATTTGGTTATTGGGGATGGATTTCGGTGACATGATTGCGTTGACAAGTATTTAACGATTTTCATGGAGATGTCATGTGTACTGTGTTTGACGGACCCTCCGTGCATCATCCCTTCCTGCACATCTTTACGCGTAAAGGTCATAATGGCAATTGTTTTTCTTGTAGCCGTTGCGCATAAAGACGTGCTGGCAGAAAGACGACAAACAGACAAATATTTTTTTGTTATTATTTCTCGACTCCTTTCAGTTATCATTTCAAGCAGCATTGAACTGTCCACTCTGTGTGGTTGTTCAAAGGGAAATGACTTAACTTGGTGCCCTCTCGCACTGAAGAGCGCAATGAAGGCATAGGGGTATCCACAGTTGAAGCCTTTTTAAAAATTACTTCAACTACAGTAAGACCGCGCTTTCTCCAGCAACCACCTTCACAGCTGTCCCTCCTTTCTTCCATCGTCGTAAAAAGCCCCAAGCAACCAGTTCGTCACTTCAAGGTAGAGACATGGGTAACAACGTAGGTTACACATATCTGACCCAAAACAGAGACCCAAAGACAGCGCGACATATCAGTAGCGCGCGCGCGCGCGCGTGTGTGTGTGTGTGTGTGTGTGTCCATATTCTCAACCCTCTGCCTCGCGCATATGACAGCGGGCCGCGTTAAGTAAATGTGCAATGATTCAAATGTTCCCAATGTGATGTCGCATGCCTTTCAGAGTAGGATATCCTCACATTATTTTTTTCCCAGGGTTGCGATGGGTTGGAGTTCGTGTAGCGTAGTCTATAGACAACAATGACATAGTAGAAATGTTCACAATGTGTGCGCAATCCGACCACGTTGTGCGCGCGTGGGTATTTGTTTCCCACTGCGACAACATATTGTGAAAATTAGAACTCAGCGGACTCAGAGGAGAATATTATGGATGTTAGAGATTTAAAAGTCCATGCATACATTTATCCCTTCGGGTCTAGAATCATTGCTATTACCCTCCGGCAAGGCATGACAACCACTCATCCACCAACCACCGGTTTCTGAGAGAAGTTACTGAAGACTTCTCGTAAATCGATTTAGCAAAACCGGAATAAAATATAAGACATTGTGACATGTAATGCATTATTTGGTTTCTGCTGTCGACGAGGGATGGTTTTGAGGGCACGGTTGTGTTGACAAAGATTTGTAGACTTTGATAGCGTTGTAATTATTGTATCTGACAGCCACGTGAATGACGCCGTCACTACTTTGATTGCGACCAATGCAGCCGAGCTGAGGCGAGACACTCCAAGCATTTCCGAAGACTTCCTCGTGTCTGAGAACGTACGTACGTACGTCCAAAGGTTGGTCGCGACTTCGGTCGGTCTTGCGTCTAAAGACCAACTTAAGATCAACTCAAGAGCAACTTAAGACCAACTCAAGAGCAACTTACGACCAACTCAAGACCGACTTAAGACGGTTAGCAAAGGCAAGAATCGAGAAACGGAGTCCTGCCTGGTCTACAACACAAGGCCTTAAGCACTATTCTGACGGGACTAGTTTTATGTGTGGACATGGGGAAATGTGATCTTTATCTCAGGACGTCGGTAATAGAAATGGCTGATTCAGACTGGATTGAAAAATCTCAGTAAACGAACAGAAAGTTGGAGGGTCAACTCACAAGGCCTTAGACAGACTGCAGCATGTCCAGAACATACTCGGCTATTTTTACATGGCATGGCGCTTTCGGACGGGACTAAATATCCTGGTTATTATTACTTTACCCCAGGTCCCCCCATTAAGACAGACTGCAGCATGTCCAGAACTCTGCTGCTAGTACACAGGCACTAGGCCCTGGCAGCACATCACCCCCATACACAAACAGCCTCACTGGCTCGGCTCCCCGTCAAGTCACACATTATCTACAATCTCTTCAAGTCCCTCCATGGTCTGTCACATTGTTAATGATTTATTTCGTCTTCTATGTGGCTTATTTAGTGAACACATACAATGAAAATAATTAGTTTCACCAATTTGCATTTGCAACACCCCTGTGCATGAACATCTTTCTCTAGGGATATTGTCCATGTGTTTATGTTTGTGTGAGTGTGTGAGTGTGTGTGTGTGTGTGTGTGTGTGTGTGTGTGTGTGTGTGTGTGTGTGTGTGTGTGTGTGTGTGTGTGTGTGTGTGTGTGTGTGTGTGTGTGTGTGTGTGTGCACCTTCTCACATGAACCCCGGACAATTGGCGCCATACGGCAGCCTCCAGAGCCGCTGTGTGAATGTGGGAAAGGGCTTATGTATGTACAGTATGTGTATTTTAAAAGCGCTTTGAGACACCTTTAGTTGTGATATTGCGCTATATAATATATATATATATATTCAACCGTATATATATATATTCAACCGTGGTCAGGTCAGGCATTGAACTGGGCTGCCCCCGGTTGTGTTGTGTTGTGTTGTGTTGTGTTGTGTTGTGTTGTGTTGTGTTGTGTTGTGTTGTGTTGTGTTGTGTTGTGTTGTGTTGTGTTGTGTTGTGTTGTGTTGTGTTGTGTTGTGTTGTACTGTACTGTACTGTACTGTACTGTACTGTGTTGTTCATATGACAGCAAATGGTGATGTGATCTCACCTCTCCTCAGGAGGAGGATCCGTCTCTCTGGATGGTGCTGGATGATCCATGGACCACTTCACGCTCTTGGACACAGGGGAGTCTGGTCTACTCTCTATTGGGGCTCTTAAAACACACACACACACACACACACACACACACACACACACACACACACACACACACACACACACACACACACACACACACACACACACACACACACACACACACACACACACACACACACACACACACAGTTAATTGTGTGCTACAGTATATCAAGAATGAGTACACCCCTCACAGTTTTGCAGATTTGTGTGTATCTTTTCATAGGAAAGCATTGAAGACATTTCACTTTGACACAATGATTAGTGACCTTTTAACAACATATTCATTCGCTTAAAATTTCTTGTTCAATCGGAAAAAAAAAAAAATACAGCCATTAATGTTTGAACAACGTGTTTGTAATGTAATGTGTTTACCACCACACTTGCTTGACACCATCTAAAGTAAATTTGTTTATCTTGGTCTCTTCAGATCACACGACATGGTTCCAGTGATCCATATCCTTGGTCTGTTCATCTCTCTTGAGACCAAGATAAACAAAATTGCTTTAGATGGTGTCAAGCATGTGTGTTGGTAAACAAGTGAGTTGTACAAAAAAATGTATCCTCTCAATAACCAAGCATGGTAGTGGGACTGACAAGGTTTGGGGATGCATGAATGTTGTCAACATTGGCAATCTGAAATACACCTAAAAGAAACATGCATGTCGACATGCACTGTGACTACCGAAGCAGATCACGATATTCTCCATAGGATTGCATTCAAATATCACATCAGTCTATTTAAGCCAGGTGCACACTCAAAATGTAAAAGTTCAATGCAAAGAAAAGTTGAAATGCACACTGATAACCTCCCTTTAAATCCCTTTTCACACCTTTTCATTTCGAGACGATTCGAGCCAACATGGCCCCTTCTCTACCTGATTTTAATCTGGGGTGTACTCACTTTTGTGAGAACATGTTCAAACATTAATGGCTGGATTCAGTTTTTTCCTGAGTGAACAAGAAATTTAAGCGGTTAAATATGTTGTTAAAAAGTCACTAATCATTGTGTGAAAGAGAAATTTCTTCACTGCTTTCCTATGAAAAGATATACTCACAAATCTGCAAAACTGGGAGGGGTGTCCTCACTTTCCTGATATACTGTATATGCTGTAGCTCTCTTTAGTTTGCAGCGCTATAGCTCCAGGTTTATGCACACACACATGCAGATCACACGACATGGTTCCATGCTATAGCTGTATAGGCTATAGTTCCAGGTTTATGCACACACACATGCATAAGGCACCGATGGAAGAACATTTGAACCGGTAAACGTCCATCCGGTCGACTACCTAGGGTTAGCTCACTATCGTGATATAACATAATCCATATCGTGATATCATTTTTTTACCATATCGCCCAGCCCTAGTTCCAGGTTTATGCACACACACATGCATAAGGCACCGATGGCAGAACATTTGAACCGGTTAACGTTGATCCGGTCGACTACCGGTTAAACGGCTACCGGTTAACATCCCTACGTAGTATACAGGGGAGGAAAGACTGAAAACCTAGCATGACTCTCTTGAGTTATGAGTTTTACACAAATATCTCTTTGTCTTTTCCCAGGACCAGAGTTGCAAGTTGGAGCATTGTTCCTTCACCAGTTATGAACATGGACATGTGATTATTTTGAAAGACCACTTACTTACTGATATCATATTAAAATGGGATGTTGTTCTGCCTCATTGTTGTAAGGAATTCCCCAAAAAGGTATTGCTGTGTGACATTCAAAGCTATTGCACAACCAGCACTTATGTAAATGAAAGCTATTAAAAATAGCAAATTCTTGGTTCAAAGATATTTTATAAACCCATTGCTCATTTTCTATCATATGTATATTTATATTGTTTCCATCAGGCTATATTATGATAGTAAATTAATAGAGGAGGATCCGTCTCTCTGATCTCTGGTTCATCCATGGACTCTTCATGGACACACAGCTGGACACTAATTGATGAGCACAGAAATCACACATGAGGTGAAGTAACAATGTCACACTGTTATTACTTTGTAATGTTGATAACGTCACTAATACCACAGAGCTTCTGAAACACTTATGACATGCTAAGTCAAATCACAATGTCACACTGCTGCCGTATTTTATAATATTGATGTCAATCATGTCAGAGTGCTTCTTAAACTACGTATAATAATGCTCATGATGTTAGTGTAGTATTTGTGACAAGAGAAATAAAATCACATGCAGTTATGTTCGCCAGTNATTCTACACGTTACAGAACAGTCTCACAGAGCTATTTCCAGGACTGGCAAGAGACAGCAATTCATTTGTTTTGTGACTCAGATACCCTGCACATGCATCTATACATCAGATTACACAGCAGAGCTGCACTAGTAGGTATCCCAGCACTGACAAACATTTGACGTGTGATTGACATCCCTAAACCTCTCAGCAGTAGCTTTATGCTGTCATTATAAGCCACCATAATTGTCCTAATGCTGCCTTGTTTATAGTGGGTTTACATCACAATATGTGCCTCCATGATTTTCCTTGTTTATAGTGGCTTTACATCACATATATGCCACCATGAGTTTCCTAATGCTGCCTTGTTTGTAGTGGCTTTACATCACAATATGTGTCACCATGATTATCCTTGTTTATATCACGCTGACCTCGTTCACATGGAGCATTCAATTTTAAATCACAATGTGTGACAAAATGTTATTTGTCACTTTTACAGCTGATTTAAAATACGGGTTGAAACCGGGACCCCCGGGAATGTTAATAGGAAATCATGAAGACAAGACTAGGGTTAAATCACAATGTGTGACAAAATGGTCAAGCCTATTAAATAGGAAAAAACTACTAACAAACTCAAACACAAGACCAATATGGAGGCAGATATGCTTCTCAAGGGTTTCAAAGACTTTTTCCAGAAAAAGACAATAACAACTTGACCATGCACTACGTATAGTGCTATGTCTCATTTGCACCCTATGGTTTCAAAGGCTCATCAAACAAAAGACATTCTTGGAATGTGCACCTGTCACCATCGCTGCAATAGTCGGTCACATTTCCACCCTGTATGAGAGAAACTACTTCCTGCTTAAGGTGTTGCTGGGGGATTTGAATACAGACGTTTCCAGAGCTGAACTTCCAATGACTAAAGGTCTGATGAACTTTTGCAATAATTTTGTTAAGGCCTTTACCAACTGATTAAAGAACCAACTCGTGTTTGTGTGGCCACGCAAAACCACAATTGATCTTGTTTTAGTTTCTGACAAATCAAGAATTGTAAACAGTGGTGTGATACACTATGGGTTAAGTGATCATTCCATGATTTTCTGCACTAGAAAGATTAAGAAAACTGTATTTAGAGGTCACAATACCATTAAATTCAGATCTATGAAAGGTTATAGTAAAGAGGCACTTATGGATCGCTTAAATGAAGTAAACTGGTCACCTGTGTTGAAATGTAATGATGTTGATAATGCCTGGCACAATTTTAAATGTTTATTTTTGAGCTGTATAGATAAACTTGCACCTTTTAGAGAAGTTAGAGTTAAACAGAGAACTGAACCTTGGATAAATGATGAGATACTTGAGGCCATACGGAGGAGAAATAGATTGTATGAACAATTCAGAAAAAATAAGAATGATAAAACATGGATAGAGTATAAGAAACTGAGAAATGAAGTGAATAGACTAGTGGTTCATTCTAAAAAGACCTATTATAATGAGAAAATTCTTGAGCATAAAAATGACTCAAAAAAGTTATGGAAGACCCTGAAAGAGTTGGGCTGCAACAAGAGGATGAAAACTAAATCATGTAGTATAAAGCCTTGACCTTGGAAAATAGGATCATATCAGAAAAGGACGAAGTAGCAAATAGTTTTAACACATACTTTTTCAAACAATTGCTAGCAAATTAGTTGAAAAGCTTCCTGCCATGTCCAAACATTATGAAGAAAGAAACGTTTCCGAGTTTATATATCCAGCAAGGGGTTCAAGCAAATTCATTTGCTCTAGAGAAGGTGTCAGAGGAAAGATGTAACTTCTGAAACTTAAACAACTAGATAGCTCTAAAGCAACAGGGTCTTGACAATATTCCATCCCGTTTCTTGAAAGATGCAGCAGAGAATATCAGTTCCTAGAATCACTCACATAATTAACATGTCTATTGAGTATGGTTACTTCCCTAAAGACCTTAAGAATGCTAAAGTAATTCCACTTTACAAGAAAGGGAGCAAGCTAGACCAGGGCAACTACAGGCCTGTCTCAATTTTATGTACTCTATCGAAGTCAAGTCAAGTCAAGTCAAGTTTATTTATAAAGCACATTTCATATGGCTTACATAGACTCAATGTGCTGTAAGATTAAAAAGGAGGAAAAGTAGAAAAAATTAAAAACAGCACTAAAACTGAGTGAAAAATATAAACATATATAATCAAATAGGTTAGAAATAAAACAAAATAAAACCCATTGCAATGATAAGACCTTTTTAAACACCAAACACTAGACTAAATACAAA
>NW_026945512.1:65000-70220 GCF_034702125.1 Engraulis encrasicolus | reverse complement strand
CTGGCATAATCATCATCATCGTCATTACCGCTGTCAACAGCAGCAGCATCATCACCAACACCACCACCATCATCATCATCATCATCACCGTCATCACCACTGTCATTACCACCAGCAGCATCATCATCATCACAAACACCATCATTATCATCATCATCATCATCATCATCATCATCATCATCATCGTTGTTGTCACCACCAACATCCTCCTCCTCATCATCATCATCATCATCATCATCATCATCAACGTACTCAACGTCACCTCTACCATCATCATCATCACCACATCATTATCATCATCATCATCTGCATCATCATCATCATCAACGTCCTCATCATCACCACATCATTATCATCATCGTCTGCATCATCATCATCATCAAAGTACTCAACGTAACCTCTACCATCATCATCCTCATCGGCATCATTGGCATCATCTGCATCATCATCATCATCATCACCACATCATTATCATTATCGGCATCATCATCATCTTTGTTGTCACCACTGCCATCATCAAGCCTCATTGGCATCCTCATTGGCATCCTCATCACCATCGTCGTCATCATTAGATTCACCTCCGCCGCCGCCGTCGTCGTTGTTGTCATCGTCGTCACTATCATCGTCGTCATCATCCTCATCAGTAAGGTCAGGACCAGGGGGTCAGGATTTGGCTGATTAGCTTCGCTGATTAGCTTTAGCAAGGCACTTCCTCGTCGCAATTCCACTTCGCTCAAAGAGGGTGGACGGCCGCGATTGGTGGGTGAGTGAGTTTAGTGCTGGGCACACATACCTATACGTGTGGTTGGGCACCTCCACGCATCCAATGCCCGTCTTCCATATATCTTTCTGGTCAATCGTAAGTCAGTCATTAACGTGGCACGTAATTGGCTGAGTAAACTGGTGGTGGAAACGACTCCATCTTTGAAGCTGAAAAATTTGTTCAATTTTGGCTGAATTCACTAGCCTAGCATTTCCCATTGAAATGACTGGAGGCAGGACTTATTCACTCTCTCCAGTTCTTATAGTGAAAGCCCATTGGGAAACTCCAACTCCCATTGTCATTGTGACACAGCACTCCACAGCACACAAGTGAACACTGCACACTGCACACAACGAAATTGCATTTATGCCTCACCCGTGGAAGGGGGCAGCCCTCAGTGGCGCCCCATGGGGAGCAGTGCGGTGGGACGGTACCATGCTCAGGGTACCTCAGTCATGGAGGAGGATGGGGGAGAGCACTGGTTGATTACTCCCCCCACCAACCTGGCGGGTCGGGAGTCGAACCGGCAACCTCTGGGATGCAAGTCTGACGCCCTAACCGCTCACCCATGACTGCCCTACCTCCATGTTCAGGATCATCATCATCATCATCATCATCATGATGTTTTTCAATGTCCCAATCTCCCCTGCCAGTCTGTGTGTGTGTGTGTGTGTGTGTGTGTGTGTGTGTGTGTGTGTGTGTGTGTGTGTGTGTGTGTGTGTGTGTGTGTGTGTGCGTGTGCGTGTGTACGCACTCGTGTGAGTGTGCTTGTGATTGCATGTGTGTGTATGTGTTCATATATGTACTATGTACGTATGTCGCCTGGCATGGTCTTGAAAGCATTTCTTGGTGACGTGTTGACCTTCTCTTTAATTAATTAATTTAGTCACAGCATGATCAAAATGCGTCTCTCTCTCTCTCTCACACACTCTCTCTGTCTCTTTCTCTGTGTGTGTGTGTGTGTGTGTGTGTGTGTGTGTGTGTGTGTGTGTGTGTGTGTGTGTGTGTGTGTGTGTGTGTGTGTGTGTGTGTGTGTGTGTGTGTGTGTGTGTGTGTAAGACAGAAAGAGAGAGAGAGAGAGAGAGAGAGAGAGAGAGACAGATAGTGAGTGTGTGTGTGTGTGTGTGTGTGTGTGTGTGTGTGTGTGTGTGTGTGTGTGTGTGTGTGTGTGCAGGCCCGTTGCGTTAAGGTACGCAATGTAGGCAGTTGCCTAGGGCCCCCGAGTAGGTGGGGCCCCCAAGGACGACAGGTTATGGACCCAACAGCAATGACGATTTGAAATAGCTTTATAATAAGGCAATGCCATCTTTATGAAGGGCTCTGCTGTGAGGGAAGCAACAGCGCCTCCCTAATACCCCCTGCTCGAGGGGGCCCCCCTTCCAATAGGTTTGCATCAGCGACATCGACGTGAACATGTCAATTGCCAAAAGGTGCAACGACAAATGTAGTCAAAGTACCCCCATCTCGAGGGGCCCCACTTCCAATTTGTTCAACCGTCAAATCCAGCGCAAATACAAACTGAAGATGAAGCTACATAATCTCTCTCACTGGATGTTGCGCAGACGCCAGTTTATTACATTTTTGGCTCAAGACAGTTGCTTTTAAAATAAAAGTTAATCTTGAAGGCGACATATTAGGCTACTCTCTGTACTGCAACCAAACTGTCCCAGGCCAGTTGACATCGCACTGACAGCGAGATGTTTCATTTACAGTGTTATGTTTTCAAAAACATCTGTGAAGCATTAATCCATGTGCTGTAACAAGCACTGGGCAAACGTCGATTGTTCAATAACGCACCTTTTTTCGACACGGAACTGTTTTGGATGTGGACAAACGCAAGAAGAAACGAATGAACAATGTGCAATGCATATGACCAATATTTCGGATAACACGAGTCACACAAGTGCGCTGGGATAGCTAAATTGTAGCCCAATTTCTTGCTATTACTATGGATTACACATTGGAATTTGGGACCATGATTGTGGAAACGTGTGGATTACAGTGAGAGGTTGGGATACATTCTGCGGTCAAGACAACTCAAGGTAAGGGCACCGGGGTATTGGTCCCCTATAATTGACACAGTTGTCAACCACGGAGTAACGTAGGCGGTTGTTCAGTGATCCAGGATCACTGAACAAACGCCGTTACTCCGTGGTGATCCTTGGTCGCTACAGAGTAGCCTATTTGTGTTTGCTGTGGTATTACTAACAACACAAACTTTTGAATTGTATTTTCAAGTGCGTGATGGATGCAATACGAAAAAAAATCTCGTCGGGGAGACCCCCCTTGACTTGGTTACAGGATTCTTGCTCACCAATATTATCACATCCCCCCAAACCCCCCACTGTGCCTGCTCATATGTTTTTCAGCCTTGAGTTTCTGGACTAGGCCTATTGTTGTATGAGTCAATAGTTGGTTTTGCACAAATGGAGCACCCTTGGTTAGATTTTAAAAGTGGTTGGAAATATAAGACCTTTCTTATTTGTGATTGGCAATGCAGATCATGATTTTCGTGGTAGGGTCAAAAAATCTGATTGGGCCATACAGGCATACTCTCATATGAGATAGGCCAGGTTAAACTGAACATTCAAGTAGCCTACTTCATGAGCGGAGCCTACTGAATGGAATGGGCTATGTTTGCCCAGGTCTTTCTTCATAAAGTTTCATAAAATGAACTGTAGGGACTAGTTATCATAATAACTTGATTGCATTTCCTCACAGGAAATGCTGGTGTATGCTTGCTCTTTATGCATTCATTGCCCTTCATGCATGTGTTGCCCTGCCACAACACTGTCTATAAGGTGACTTCTTGTTTGTTCCATTTGATTTCTATGGTTTCTGTGACATTGTGTTGTAATGGTAGGCTATGTGACAATGAAGTGCCATCCAAAAATTGTCTGGCCCATCCGAAACCCGAAACAGAAGTTCTGGCGCCGTGGCTACCCTGTCAGGTGACCCCCCCCCCCCCCCCCGCCCCCCCCCCCCCCCCGCTTGAAAAAAAAAATGCCCTAGGGCCCCGACAACCCCTTTGCCTAGGGCCCCCAAAATGCTAGAAACGGGCCTGTGTGTGTGTGTATGTGTGTTTGTGTGACATTGTGTGTGTGTTTGTGTGACATTGTGTGTGTGTGTGTGTGTGTGTGTGTGTGTGTGTGTGTGTGTGTGTGTGTGTGTGTGTGTGTGTGTGTGTGTGTGTGTGTGACAGTGTGTGTGACAGTGTGTGTGTGTGTGTGTGTGGTTGGTACAGCCATATGGGGCACCTCAGTGGGAGCTTGGCTGGAGTGCGTTGGGTGATACTCCTGTAGCACACACACACACACACACACACACACACACACACACACACACACACACACACACACACACACACACACACACACACACAGTGGGAGCTTGGCTGGAATGCGTTGGGTGATACTCCTGTGGCACGCGCACACACACAGACACACAGACACACACACACGCACACACACACACACACACACACACACACACACACACACAGTGGGAGCTTGGCTGGAGTGCGTTGGGTGATACTCCTGTGGCTGCGTCTACAGTGCGTGTGCAAATCCTGACATTTAGGTCTTGCCAGAGTGTTGCAGATAATAACCTAATAACCTAGCCATATGCTGAACACACACACGAGCATGCACGCACGCACGCGAACACGCACGCACGCACGCACGCACACACGCACGCACGCACGCACGCACACACAGAAGAGCACAACACAAGACAACACAGCATAGCACACGTGCACTGACACTACAATCTGGTCGTGGTGATCTGCCTCCACCCTATCTAGGCCCGTTGCATTGAGGTAAGCAATGTAGGCAGTTGCCTAAGGCCCCCAAGTACGTGGGGCCCCCAAGGACGACCGGTTATGTACCCAACAGCAATGACGGTTATGTACCCAACAGCTATTTTAAATAGCTTTACAATAAGGCACTGTCATCTGTATGAAGGGCTCTGCTGCGAGGGAAGCAACAGCTCCTCTCTAATACCCCCTGCTCAAGGGGGGCCCCCCTCTCAATAGGTTTGCATCAGCGACAGCGTGAAAATGTCAATTGCCAAACAGTGCAACGACAATTTAGTCAGTCAAAGTACCCCCATCTGGAGGGGCCCCCCCTTCCAATTGGTTCAAGCGTCAAATCCAGCGCAAATACAAACTGACTATCAAGCGACATTATCTCTCACTGGATGTTGCGCAGACGCCAGTTTAGCCTACATAATGCTCTACATTTTTGGCTCAAGACAGTTGCTTTCATAATACAAGTTAATTTTGAAGACGACACATTACTCTCTGTACTGCCAAAACACCAAACTGTCCCAGGCCAGTTGACATCGCACAGACAGCAAGGTTCATTTACAGTGTGTTGTGTTTTCAAAAACGTCTGTGAAGCATTAATCCACGTGCTTTAACAAGCACTGGGCAAACGTCGATTGTTCAATAATACGCC
>NW_026945512.1:52500-57500 GCF_034702125.1 Engraulis encrasicolus | reverse complement strand
TTCCAGGGGCCCTGTCAGTACTGTCGGGCCCTTAGAATCTGTAACACCTTTCCCCCCCCTCGCGGCACCCATGCCAGCGATTAAACTCAAGCTAATATTACGGTAATGAGCTATGACATGATTCAGCGAAAACCCAATTGGAATGTTCAGAACTCTCTCTCTCACACACACACATACAAACACACACACACACACACACACACACACACACACACACACACACACACACACACACACACACACACACACACACACACACACACACACACACGCACACTAACTGTATCAGTCTGTTCTGGATGCCAACTGCCGGTAGAATTTGGTGGTATATCATTAGTAAGGCCAGATTCAGACTAGAGCGTGGCGGATCGGCAGCGAGACGACAGAAGTCTTTTTTGCTTAGTTTCGGCAGGTGTGTTCTACACTGCCTTTCACACCAACAGCATCGGCGTTTGTGTCATCAGTCCTGTTCAAAATCCCCTCCAACAGCCAAAGCTAGCTCGCTACTTTGCCATTCATTTGAATGGGACACCGCCGATCGCTGCTGGTTGGTGTGGATGGACAGATCTGTTTCAGATGTATTTTAGCCACCGCTGGTAAAAAAAAATCGCTTCCGTCCCGCCCCGCATCCCCGCTCTGGTGTGAATTAGGCCTACACAGCCTGTACAGAAAAGCCCATCAATTTTACCATATAATGCTTTCCATGTCTCTCTCTCTCTCTTTCTCCCCCTCTCTCTCACACTCTCTCTCTCACACATGCACAAACACACACACACACACACACACACACACACACACACACACACACACACACACACACACACACTCACACACACACACACACACACCACACACACACACACACACACACACACACACACACACACACACACACAGCAGAGGGACAGAGAGAGAGAGAGAGACAGAGACAGAACGAGGGAGAGAGAGAGAGGAGGGAGAGCAAGAGAACGTGAGAGCGGGAGATTTTCAGAAGGCTCATCTTCATAGGAACCCAAAGCATCCATTGGCTTTAATTACTGAGTACCAGAGACCTTTGAAGAGGACACACACACACACACACACACACACACACACACACACACACACACACACACACACACACACACACACACACACACACACACACACACACACACACACACACACACACACACACACACACACACACACTACTACACAACAAACATGCATTTGAAAACGAATCCAACCCCACCCTAAATTGAAAAATAACTCATGTACATACACACTTACACAACAAACTGGCGTAAAAGGAGACAGCCTGATCTCCCAAAAAATCCGTGCTCCTGGACACGGATGTTAAGGACACAAAATCAGTGTCCAGGAGCACGGATTTTGCCAAAATTCCGTTCTCCTGGACACGGAATTGTTTTCCGTGATTGACACACAGAAGTGCTTTCTATATTACCACAGCACTGTGTTAACTCTATCATTAGAAAATACATACCAGATGCTAATCCTAAACAGATTAATGCTATAGCAATTTAAGTTGTGTCCTAACCAAAACATTATCTTACCGTAAAGACATATTTTTGAGAAATACCCTTTCCAGTTGGTTGCTAGGCTATCAAATTCATATAATGAATGAAAGAATACTAGCTGTGCCCAGACCAAAACAATCCCTAACCCTAACCTGTCAGTAAGAAATGTTATTTTTGAGAAAAAATATTTGAAATTAGAAAAATCCTGAGAAAACACAAGACTGTGGAAACATAGAACTGTGGGAGTATAGAGAGAGCACTTCTGTGTGTCCATCACGGAAAATAATTTGTTGTCCAGGAGCACAGAATTTTGGCACAATCCGTGCTCCTGGACACAGATTTTGTGTCCTTAACATTATTTTTTTGGAGATAATGTTGCAGCAGAAGGAGAAAAGGAGAGAGAGAAATCAGGTTTCACCGTAGTGTTGCTATCTTCATTCAACACATTAAGAGTCAAATTTACTGTAACACTCTTGTTGGTCCCACATACATTAGGTAAAAAAAAAACATAACACTGGAACAGAATGAAGTCCAGTTGGAGTGCTTCCTGGAACTGTCTAGTTTTTTAAGATGGTGCTCTTTGGTGACAGGCTTGGTTGATTTCAAAAAAGTTTGAGAAATACCAAGGCACTCATCTTCTTTGTAATTAAAATGCCTTTATTTTGTTGGGCATAGCATGATTAAAATACTTCGATGCGTTTCGGCATGAAGCCTTCGTCAGGAAGTGTGCAGTTTGATAACACTGGAACATTTCCTATATAGGAATGGCAAAACATTACAGTAATAACAAAGTGAGCGGTGATAGAGGAGAGGAGATATTGACCGAGAGAGAGAGAGAGAGAGAGAGAGAGAGAGAGAGAGAGAGAGAGAGAGAGAGAGAGAGAGAGAGAGAGAGAGAGAGAGAATTCACATTCCTCATTGGTAAACCCCCAGAGAGATTTTTTCCATTTCCACCCTGAGCCAACCAACCAGCACATTCAAAACTGAAAAGAAAATCATATGCCACACACACACACATACACACGCACGCATGCACAGAGATGCATTCACGCACACGCATGCACACGCGTCCACACAAACCACCCTTAGCACACTTCATCATTCTCTTTTGTCTGAGAAAAAATAGTGTTTAGATAAGGGGCTTTGGTCAGTCGGTAATGGTGGTAAGCTTAGTTTTAGGTGGCAATGATCCGAGGTATGTGGGGGATGATGGCGGGAATGGGGAAGGAGAGGTCTACTCCCTTTTATGGTGAATGGAAGGATCAACATGCATGTAATGTAAAGTACACTTTTTAAGTGGTGACAATGGCTCACAATAAAGGAGTGTTGAAGGTCTTTTGTCTCTATCTCTCTTTCTAACTCTCTCTTTCAATCTCCCTCTCTATCTATCTCTATCTCTCTATCTTTTTTTTCTCTCTCTCTCTCTCTCTCTCTCTCTCTCTTTCTGTCTCACTCTCTATCTATCTGAGTATCATCCTCTCTCTCTTTCTCTCTCTCTCCCTCCCTCCCTCTCTATCTATCTCTGTATCATCCTCTCTCTCTCTGTCTTTCTCTCTCTTTCTGTCTCCATCTCTCTCTATCTCTAACTCTGTATCGTCCTCTCTCTCTCTCTTGCTCTCTCTTTCTATCTGTCTCTATCTCTGTGTCGTCCTTTCTATCTATCTATCTATCTATCTATCTATCTATCTATCTATCTATCTATCTATCTATCTATCTATCTATCTATCTCGCTTTCTCCCTCTCCCTCCCTCTCTCCTCTCTTTTTCTCTCTCCTTTCTTTATTCCACATCTCCCTTCCTCGCTCTTATGCCGTGTCCAGACCAAGAGCGAACTACGCTGCCTGGTAGCGTGGGTAGCAGAAGAAGTTTCGCCTTGAATTCGCTGTATTCGCTGCAGACACAGCATTGACATGTTTGATTCAGCTAATCACATAACGGCTCTGGCTTGACAGCCTGGGACATTCGGAGATATGAACGTTCCGATTGGTTTTCGCCGAACAGCGTCAGAGACCGAATTCGCCTGCGATTAGATTTAGTTTAATCCTCAAAATTCGCTCCGGTCGTGCAAGAAGCTTCGCTCCTGGCGAATTCGCTTCGGTAGCGCAGGGCGCGTGCCCTACATAGAGAAATAATGACTTCCGTCGCTTGGTTCGCGCCGTTCGCTTCTGGTCTGTACATGGCATTACACTACTGTAAATTCTGGATTGTCATGACAGCAGGTATAGAGGACTCTTGTTCATCGTTATAGGAGGCTGTTCAATCTCTCCTCTTTTCTCCTTTCCTGCTCATTCTTTTACTTTTTCAGAAGTACACACGCTCTTTCCATTGCACTCACACTCACACGCACACACACGCACGCACCCATGTTTGGTTTTTCGCTCTCTCACTCTCATTGAGGCAAATATGGAGGATGAATCTGCCATTAGTGAATCGTTATCGCTCCACTTTCCCTCCTCCGTTTTGACCCAGAGGAGATTTAAACCCTTTACCTTTAACACACACACGCACGCACGCAGGCACGGACGCACACACACACGCACACACACACAAAGATGCACACACAGGCCCACATAGTCATAATGCATGACCCAGAGGATACCCTTTACCAAACACACACACACACACACGTACGCACGCACACGCACGCAGGCACACGCATTCACACACACACACACACAAACACACAAAGATACACACACAGACCCACATACTCATAATGCATACAGTATATTCAGACTCATCCGCTAAATCTCACTGCTTTATTAAACTCAATAAGATTAGAGATACATTATTAAACTTTTATTATTTTTTTATTATATTTATTAAATAAGATTAGAAATACATTATTAAGCAAACCATGAAATCCGCTTCCTCGTGGGAAGAGAGGTGAAGCACAGTCTTTCATCATGAAATACAAAATCCCTCAGACACACACAAACGGACGGACGGACGGACAGACACACACACACACACACACACACGCACATACACTTTGCTCACACAAAACCATAATCATCACCAACATCATCATCATCATCATCATTGTTGCCAAAATTCTCATCCTTCTCCCTTTTTTGAACTGATCATAGGTGAGCATATTCAGAGAGTTCATGCTGTCACACACGCACGCACGCGCACACGCACACAGACACGCACACGCACACGCACACACACAGGTCCAGTCAGGACTGTGTCCAGTACTGTGGCTGACAACACAGATGGTGAAGAGGAGGAGGATCAGGAGGAGGAGGATGAGGAGAGGAGGATGAGAAGAAAACGAGGACGAGAAGAAGAAAATGAATTCTCATCCTCCTCTTCTTCTCATCATCCCATTCTTCTTTCTCCTCCTCTTCCTAATCTTCTTCTCATCCTTCTCCCCCTTTCCCCATCCTCTTCTTCTCATCCTCTTCTTCTTATCCTCCTCTTCTTCTTATCCTCCCATTCTTCTCATCCTCCTCTTCTTCTCATCCTCTTCTTCTTC
>NW_026945512.1:45000-50000 GCF_034702125.1 Engraulis encrasicolus | reverse complement strand
AGCCAAATTGGGCGGGAAACAGCCCAGTCTGGTAACACTGGAGACGACGAGGGGTTATGGCTCATTCTTTTGAAACTCGGTAGTCGGAAACCCCGACCTGCGCCTCGGGAAAGTGCAATAGAATGGGTACTCAGGTTGGGGTTCTGAAACACAAACTCGGAGCACTTTGAGTTGCTTAACGCAAGTGTTTTCAGACATTTGTGTTGTCCCCAGCTGTTGCAATAGAACGCATTGGCGACGCTGCGTTCGTTTGCTATGCGCCCAAGAGATGGAACGCCCTCCCCATCGAGATCCGATCAGCCAGCTCCGTCGACTCCTTCAAGAAGCAGCTGAAGACCCACCTTTTCATCCTTGCCAACTCCTAGCTGCCAAGGCGTCACAGTGTCCCAGCTGCCGCAGCGTCCTTACTGCTCACAACCAGCCCTGGCAGGGGGCTCCCCTAGGTGGCCGCTGGTCTCTGCCTGAGGTTTCTTCCTGGCTATAGGTTTTTTTTTTCTCAGACCTCATTGAGCTTTTTTCCCCCTACAAACTATGATTCAAGCAAAAGGGAGTTTTTCCTCACCCCTGATGCCACCAGGGGCCGCATCTGAGCGCCCAATCTCTGTGTGACTATCTATGACTTATGCTAGACCCAGCCACTATGGACCTTACGCATCTAAGAATCCCGGTCCTAACCTACGTTGACCCTATGACTCTACGATCTCTTTTTTGTCTCTTCTTCCTCTGCCTTCCTGCTATCTCTGCCTCTCCTCTCTTCCTCTCCTTTTAAATCCACCTCTAACAATTATGTTCTTTTTTTCTCATTTGTTAAGCACTTTGAGTTGCATCCCTTGTATGATACAGTGCTATACAAATACAATTATTATTATTATTATTATTATTATTATTATTTACAACGGATGTTTTGAGAGCGAACTCGGGTCTACCGACAACCGAGTTTCAAAAGAATGAGCCATTAGATATCGAAAGGGTAGCCTCGCGTGCCATCCTGCGTACTTCCGCCAAGACACTTGGCTCCGCACTACGTCTGGTGGTACCTGACTTCTGTTGAAGCGATGTTGACCGGTAGGATTTGCGCAGGTGTTCTGACAAACGGTCCTACATTGTAATTTTATCCTACGGCAGGATGTTCTGTCAGACATGTCTGTTAAACAGTCATTGCCATAGATAGACGTCAGACATGTTTGTTCAACAACTTATAAGTTAAATCCTGATTTTTCCGATAATGTCCTTCCTGCCTCCTTCAATCGCGTCAGATCAAACAAAGTCCAGACCATGAATACGAAATGGAAATGGTAGTATTATGGGATGGTCAGGACCAGGCTATTGAAAGGGACCTTATGGGTTAAAATTAAAGGTGAGATGTGTCCACGAATCAGCAGACTCAGGCAGTCAGTCCCTAGTATAATATTTATAAAAGTATAACTATTATTTAGATTGAAGCATCAATGACAAATATATACTAATAATTAAAAGGGACTATTTAAAAGCGAATGTCTACCTGTATGTGTGTAACGACAAACTTGTCTGCATGTGTGCATATATGTATGTGTGTATGCAGGTGCGAATTTGAAGTGTGTGTGTGTGTGTGTCTGTGTGTGTGTGTCTCTGTGTGTGTGTGTGTGTGTGTGTGTGTGTGTGTGTGTGTGTGTGTGTGTGTGTGTGTGTGTGTGTGTGTGTGTGTGTTTGTCTGTCTGTCTGTCTGTCTGTCTGTCTGTCTGTCTGTCTGTGCGCGTGTGCGTGTCCGTGTCTGGGTCTGTGTCTGTGTCTGCGTGTGTGTGTGTCTATGTGTGTTTGTGTCTGTGCGTGCACGTGCATGAGTGTGTGAGCGTGATTGAATGTGTTTCATCTCCTGTGTGTGATTCATGCCGTTAGCCCCATCCAGGTCTCCAGTATCCATTACTTGGCCAAAGAAATGTACTGTATGTGCTTTTGTGTGTGTGTGTGTGTGTGTGTGTGTGTGTGTGTGTGTGTGTGTGTGTGTGTGTGTGTGTGTGTCAGTTTGTTTCACCTGGCCAAGGTAAATCACTTGCAGCGATTCAGCAGCTGCTTGCCAGAGCAGCTCTCAAAACCACACTCTGGCTGTGTGTGTGTGCCTGTGCGTGTGCATGTGTATGTGTCTGTGTGTGTGTGTGTGTGTGCGTGTGCGCGTGCCTGTGAGTGTGTGTGCCATGTGTGTGTGAGTAAGAGTGAGAGAGAGAGAGAGAGAGAGAGAGAGAGAGAGAGAGAGAGAGAGAGAGAGAGAGAGAGAGAGAGAGAGAGAGAGAGAGAGAAAGAAAGAAAGAGAGAGAGAGGGAGAGAGAGAGAGAGAGAGAGAGAGAGAGGGAATGTATGTGTATGAGAGAGAGAGAGCGAGAGAGAAAGAGAGACAGAGAGAGAGAGGGAATGTATGTGTATGAGAGAGAGAGAGAGAGAGAGAGGCAGAGAGGTAGAGAGAGAGAGAGAGAGAGGGGGGGGGAATGTATGTGTATGAGAGAGAGAGAGAGAGAGAGAGAGAGAGAGAGAGAGAGAGAGAGAGAGAATGTATGTGAGAGAGAGAGAGAGAGAGAGAGAGAGAGAGAGAGAGAGAGAGAGAGAGAGAGAGAGAGAGAGAGAGAGAGAGAGAGAGAGAGAGAGAGAGAGAGAGCTGTAAAAGTAATCAGACCACCTCACCTCACCACATGCTCCTTCTTCATTGACGTGCTTCCTCTTGAGATGGGATTTAAGGAGACCTGACTAAGGAGCCCAGCAGGCCTAATTAATATCAACAGCATTTTGGAACCTAGAACTACCACTGATACTGCAGAGTACCTTCTTGGTATGTTGCCTAAACACACACACACACACACAAGCACGCACGCACACACACACACGTAGGCGCACACACACGCACGCATGCATGCACACACACAGACACAGACACACAGACACAGACACAGACACAGACATGACACACAGACAGAGAGACAGACAGACAGACAGACAGACAGACAGACAGACAGACAGACAGACAGACACGCACGCACGCACACACACACACACGCATGCATGCACAGGCACAGACACACACATACACATACACACACACACACACACACTCACTCTCGCTCTCTCTCTCTCTCTCTCTCTCTCTCTCTCTCACACACACACACACACACACACACACACACACAGACACACACACACACACACACACACACACACACACACACACACACACACACACACACACACACACACACACACACACACACACACACACACACACACACACAGAGGGCTAATAGAGTGTGGTCGTGAGAAGTGAAGTGATGATGGGAAAAGCGTATGTCGACTAAGTCATTACCATCCACCACCATCGCTACTGTTTAGCCTGTCTGAATCAATAAGGCTTAGTGCTAGCTTAGCCGCCAACCCAGGGGTGCATTTCTGGAAAGCTTAGTTGCTAACTATGTTAGCTACTTTGTTGTTTGTAATGCAATTCCCATTGGCAACTACCGAAGTTGCTAACTGCTAACAACTACGCTTTCCAGAAAGGCACCCCAGACCTCCAGAGACGGCTGGACTTGTAATGTGGCTCAAGTGAGTTTTCCCGGTGGGCTGTCAGTCCCCATAGACCAGGGGTGGGGAACCTTTTCGAAGAGCCACTTCAAATTCATCCGAGGGCCGTTAAAGTCCTCCGAGGGCCGTATTATGGACCCAAGCAAGGATTTGCCCCTACACTTTAGGCCTATATTGAAGGCAGCCACCTTTAAAACAGACCCTACCTTCTCTAGCCCCCCTGAATATAACTTAATTGTATTGCAAATGTATTTTTTAAGTTTCCTTAACAAAATATGTCATATTTCATGTGAAGCTGCACAACATTAAAACTACATCGGGGGCCGGATAAAACGGCCTCAAGGGCCGCAAACGGCCCTCGAGACATAGGTTCCCCACGCCTGCCATAGACTGATGCTGATGGGTTTTTTTTGTATTTTTGTTTGAAAGATTGACCCACAATTTAGAGAGGATAAATGGCACAAAACATGCCCGGCCACCATTTTGGTTCCAGTTCTGTCCTGGAGTTCCGAGCTTAGCCACCATTCCAGACCTCCAGAGAGGGCTGGACCCAGTGGTGTAGTCAACGTAGAATGCGGGTATACGCAGTATACCCACTTCTAGATCTCAGGGATTTCAGTATACCCAGAAGGTCCCCTTTTTGGTTCCAGTTCTGTCCTGGAGTTGCCTAGCTGTGTTACTTTAGCCGCCAGCTCCCAGACTTCCAGACTCTCCGGTGGTCAGACCCCAACCAGCGCCGTCTCTAGACCCCCAGTGGGAGGCACCGCTGCTGGGCCAACGTGGCTTTCGATGGCCCCCTGAGCCTGAGATCCACAACTGCACCAAGACAGCGTTTACGAGCTGAGATTGTGTATTATACAGAGCATAGATAAATCATATGATACGGTATGATATTATATGATACAGCACTTGAGTATTCTAATGATGTGAGGATTATACGAGTGGTTGAGGAAGAGAAAGAGAGAGAGAGACAGGGGGGAGAGAGAGGGATGGAGAGAGAATAGACAAGAAAGAAAAGAAAGAAAGAAAGAGGGCACGTCACTTGGAGGGCACGCCTGTTGGCAAATTGGACCAAGACAGTGTTTACGAGCTGAGAATGTGTATTATAAAGAGCATAGACATATGATACAGCACATGTGAAGAGCTCTTTTCCAAAATGAGATTTTTTACATTTTACAGAATGTGGGAAATTGACATTTTTGTATTGGGTATTCCATTGAAATGCATTGCAAAATGCATTTTTATAGAGGTTTTAAAGTATGTTCTCAAAATATTTGAATGGCGAGAATTCACACATAGATGATATTAGAGCCAATTCCAATAATAAAATGCAAAAGTAAAAAATGGTGGATATAGCATTTTGGAAAAGAGCTCTTCAGGTGTATTATAACGGCCACAGATATATTATATGATACAGCACTTGTATATTATAACGACGTGAGGATTATGGGAGTGGTTGA
>NW_026945512.1:30000-40000 GCF_034702125.1 Engraulis encrasicolus | reverse complement strand
ACATCACCTGATTAAACATCCGCAAATGGCCCTCGAGACATAGGTTTTCCACCCCTGACATACAGTATTATTGAAATGCTATGTGCTACTAATATGCTTTACTTTCTTTATTTATCTTGCTATTTTTATTCTAAGCAGCCTCTGTGAAGCACTTTGGTCAGTTTTGTACTGTTTTAAATGTGCTTTAGAAATAAAACTTACTTACTTACTTACTTACTTACCTACTATTATTGGATATGCATATGCTTATTTGTGTTTTTTTTCTGTTGTCTACGTTAACAACAATGATATTTTTAGCATAATGTTCATATTTGGGAGAGAGTTCATATTTGCGACACAGATCCTGGAAAAAAACAGAAACAAATGGCTAAACAACAAACACAAATGACAGACAACAGAAAAAAACACAAATAAGCAAATGAGTGAAATCATCCTGCACAGCCAAGATGCTTTTTTTTCTCTTTCATTTTTATATCAGGGCTTTTTACTTTTACTCTGAAAACAAAGAAAGTGAAGATTGGGACAAGAATTGACTTGGGGGGAAAGGTTGGGGTAGGGTTGGGATATGACCCACACTGAATTTGGGCCTGAGTCCAACTAATTAGGGTCAGCAGTAGCACAAGTCAGGGGTGAGTTTCTCAAAAGAGAAGTTGCTAGCCTGTTAGCAACTTCGGTAGTTGCCAATGGGAAAATGCATTGAAAACAGCAAAGTAGCTACTGTAGTTAGCAACTTTGGTTTTGAGAAATTCACCCCAGGGCTGCGTGACCACAGCCAGTGCCACTATTTTATGGTTGTATATTGACGAGTTCAGATGCAAAACCCCCAGACTCCATTTCTGAAGACCTGCACTTCTATATTTTTAGAGAACCCCGTTGTTGGTTTGGTTTACATTCATGTACTTGATAATACATATAAATAGTTATATTACATAAATAAAATAAAATAAATGCAATTTTGATAGCTTTTTATTAAATAAAAAATGAATTAAGACTATTTTCTGAAATGGCACTTAGGGGGTTTTGCATCTGAAATCTTCATATTGATTTTGTTTTTAGTGGACTGCCTAAGAAGCCTATTCATTGCAGCATATCAACTGACAACTACTAATTCATTGATGGGCATCCGATATCTTTGCGACACCTGACGTCTGAGCCCTAAAAAATCGTCTTTGACGCATTACAGCAGTGTCCATAGTAGGAAGCAGGAAGTGCGCACTCAGTTATGATTTGAAACAAGGAGGTCTACATAAGGGGAGAAGGTGGTTCCATAGAACTCCATTCAACGGTTTTGATGCAACCGCGGCTGATTTACTTCCGCCTCCAAAATACGGAAGTGAAATAATCACCTTGGCAACGTTGAGCTACATTGCCGATAGGTCGACATCGCTGACAGCGCCAGCCAATCCGAAAACACCTACTTGGAGTCATATGTCCCGCCCTCCCACCCGTCAGAGATGAAAATATGACATGGCGTCTCAAGATATTAAAACAAGTTCTCAGCTGTGGAAATAGTCAACACCGAAAACCTTGATTGTCTCAAAACCACCAACGCAAGTTGAAATACAACTGGTGATCGGTAAGTGTGGAGAATACCAATATGATATTTATGAAATGGTACTAGGGCCAACGAAATCTTAAAGGCTTATGAAACCATCATACGGTAATATTATTTAGCTTAGCGGCTAACCTGAGCCAGCCAAATGGCATTAGATCTAACTTACTTAACTTCAGCACCTTGTAACGGCATTGTACAGTTGCAAACTGAACTGTACACGGAAAGTGCATATAGCCCATGCTATTTGGGGTCTTCGTATTATTTGGCCGAAAACTGTTATCCAAGTCTGCAATGTAGGCCCTATCTCAGTAGAGCCCTTGGATGTTCAGTTTCACGTGAATATTTTAACATCTGCGACCATTGACGTTAAATATTATTAGGAATGTTTGTCTGACACACCAAGTTAACCCCCTACACGGACATATAGCATATTTACCCACAGCTGCTGTGTATAAATCCCTCTACAAGTAACGTGCAAAACAATTAATTAAACCTTTCCGTTTGACAGGCACAAACCATGGAAGTTGAAGAAAGGCTCCTCATCGTCAAGCAGTCATCCAGAGTGAAGATTGCAGTCAAGCAGTCATGACCCCCCTCCCCCCAGTTTTCGAGAAAATTCAGAATAAAAAAACCCTTCTCATTCTTAAATCATATTACTTAAGTAAACGGTAGGCAACCCAAAACCTTTCAGTTAGTAAAGCATAGGTAATACAGTATGACTATTACACCATCTGGTATTTTGAGTACTTGAAATTCAGATTAAAGTGAAATCTTGACTTCAGTGTCTTCTTACATGTGTGCTTTCTAAACGTGCAAATCATTATGTGGACGTTCTTTCCCACTTCTAAGAAATGCATTACTTCAATTCTTAACATTTGTCTGGCCATTCGTCTAAACCAGGGGTAGGGAACCTTTTTCATTTGAGGGGCCACTTCAAAGTCCTTCAACAACCATGTAAGTCCCCCAAGGGCCGTACTATGAACACAAAACAGGAAATCCCCCCAGCTTTTTTGGCCTATATTGAAGGTGGCCAGCTTTACAACAGACCCCACCTTCTCTTAGTACCTAGAATATAACTTAATTATATTGCTGATGTAATTTCTAAGATGCCTTTACAAAATATGTCATATTTCATGTGAAGCTGTACAACATTAAAATTATATTGGGGAGAGGATAAGATGGCCTGAGGGGGCGTAAACATGGTTTGACATGGTTCCCCACCCCTGACCTAAACAGATGTTGTAACAAAAGTGTGTTACCAATATTGAAAAACAATTCAGAAACAAAATGTGTGTGATGTGATGTATTAGCATTTATTAAGTGTGTTTCATAATTGCAACGATATCACAATGGTTGTCGCCAGCAGATCCTCTGGGGTGAACTTGTGGTGGTAGGATGCAGGCAGGAGCGTACTGTACACATCTTCAGCTGTAACAATAAACACAAATCCAATAGCAAAATAATTAATGTTAGAATCATACCATCACACTAAATAAGTGAAATGGGAGCTTAGTGTGCAGACTTGATTTTCAGCAACCAAATAAGGCACACACAAAGTTCTCACGAATATGTAGGCCAAGAGTAGGCAGCGTATGTGACATCGAGTGCCAATGACCGTACCATCCCTTAGCCATGCAGAGAGCTAAGGCTTAGAACAGCAGTAGTGCACCTCACTTCCCAAGCACATAACATGTCTCATACCACTAGTCTAGGTATGTTTTTGATATATTGATATGTACATAATGTCCCCTCAGACTGCTGTGCATACCGAGATGATCTGACCGGTGGTGGAGGTGGCTTGGTTTGGGTGCCGGCGTGCAGCGAGGGGGTGTCACACAGACGACTGTGATGTGCTCTGAAAGACAAACACAATATGCACCAAATCAAACGCAGTGTTGGGGGTAACACATTACAAAAGTAATTAATTACGGCCAGGTTTCCCAAACTGGGGTGTGAGCACCCCTGGGGGTGCGTGGCCTACCTCAAGAGGACCATCACTTAGGGGTTGCACAAACCACATTGAAATGTACAAAGGGGTGCACATGGAAAAAGTTTGGAAACCACAATGTAATACATTACTTTTGTAAATCACCAAATCCATATTTTGGCAATTATTTTGGCTAAAGAAACTGAAGTAATGCAACATCAGTGTAATGGCCTACATACATTTAGTAATATTATGATGTGAGGGATTATTTCAAAATGTCAGTTACGTGTAATCGGTAATGTATTGCAGCTTTTCAGTAACTTGCTGAACACTGATCAGACGACACAAAAAGCAAGTTACCGGTAGGTCTATGTGCATCCAAACATTCTGTTTATAAACATATTGATCAGCTCAAGACACTCATCTTTCTCCAAATGCCAGATATCAAGGGGTCAGGTGGTGTTGTGATGCTATCCTCTTCCTCCTCTAACCTGGAAGTTTTACTTGGCCTTTGTTGGACTGGTGTTGAGGTTGAAAGGGTCCGTGGTGCATCTGTTTTTATCTTGACACTTTTCTTTGTGGAAATCTCACTGGAAGGGCACCTCTATAACATAATAAGTTACAGATAAGTCAAATGAGGCACACACGATGTTCCCAGGAATATATAGGCTAATGGCAAGGCATTTCACTTCACATGCAACATTTGACAGTGTCATAACTAGTAGAGGTATGTTTGATACATTACTAACCGTTGCTCTGGTAGTGATAACGCAACGCCCCATAGACAGCTGTGATGCCGAGATGATCTTCTGGCTGTTGGTGGAGGTGGCACGGTTTGGATGCTGAGCGAAGTCACACCGACGCCTGAAGTGCTCTGAAAAACAAGCAGGATACACTAACACCTTATCAAACGACACAACGCAATACATCCAGCATTTAGACGACGTGGCATTGATCGCAATGTTTTTAGTGAAACAGCGAAACTGACTAGACAGAGCATCGTATGACATCCGATGTCCCATCAGTCCTTATAGAACTGGTTCTAATGAGGCGAATTTTTACTCAAAAGCCCTGAAGTGCTATAGCATTGAATGTCTTAGCTGCTGGGCAATGCAAGGACAGACGGTCCTTGCATTGCCTAGAGAACTACAGTATGTAAACAACAGACAACGTCTCGCCGTGAATTCTTGTTTGAACAGGCCTGTAGTTCAGTGGTGCCAGGGCAAATTCTGGGTTGTCTATGTGTGCTCGAAATGCGGTAAACAAATTGTTTATATTGTTCTCGGACTACGTTTAGCTCTCCTCCGAGTCAACCGCTAGAAGCTGGTGAAATCACACACATGACCATGCATGCTAGCTACAGAAAGCAATATATTTGCACCAGGAAGACGTTGAAAGGAGTACGATGAGTTATTTACAGATTACGGAGGGAGGGTGTCTCACCCAGTCCTTACTGTATCATTGGTCTCACCGGATGCACGCCAAAAACGTACACGCTTTGGTCAGAATACGAATGACATTCAACTTAGAATTAAGTTGCTTAACAAATCGACAGACCAAACACCAAACACAGCTAGAGCTCTACTTACATATTGAGAAAACAAGAGCTAATAACAACTAGCATATCGTACACCTCAGTCATTTTGTCATTTTTAACAGCCACATATCGAGAGCTCATACTTGTACTTTTCTTACATTTTACTTACCAAAACTGCAGAGCTTCCGAGAGAGTACGGATTAGTATATCCAAAGGCACAACAAGACCAAAGTATGGGGAAAGTGAATCAATTAAATAATCCATCAAAGTGATGAAGTTGTTCAAAGTAAGGACTTCCCTGGAGGGACTTTCTGGCACGACACCGGCGCGGGACTGACTGAGTCGCACGTCTCCTTGACGACGCCCTGTCAATCAAAAAAATAATTCTAAAGAATGTCAACTGTCAATCAACGCAGATAACAGCACTCATTGGTCATTTAAACTATTTTAATAGCACTCAAAAACAAGGGGTCAGTCAAAAAAAAAATACCAGGGTGGTTTGAAAGGGACGGGAAACTATCGTTTGAAAGAAATAGAGCATGCATGGTATGAATTGCTTGGGAGGTACATTGCTTTAAGTCGCACATAGAGAAGCATGGAAAAAGGCACTCTACTCCCTACTTCCGCCGCCAACATGGCGACGTCCCGCCCCCCGCCGTTGCATCACAACAGAGTAGAACGTACCTTATCCCCTTCCTTACTGTATCATTGATTTGAAATGATTGGACACCTCTCACCCAATCGCTGGCAGTTACTCAACAACAACATAGCGCAGACCAATGGCTCTGGCGCAGATGTGTACGTCATTGTCACGAGTGTCCTCCCCCTTTCACCCCCACGTGGTTCGATTATTGGCTGTTTTCTGGGGAGGGGGGACTTTGGCGGAAGTAAGTAGGATGGCTCACGAGGCTAGTATACCATAGCGTAATTCTTACATTTATATGCATATGCATACATTCTTCCCCCCTTTGGTCAACTGCCCAACTGCCCTCAACTGACTATCCACTCTGTTTTCATATGGGTTAATCTCCACCATCCCCTACAGCAGTGGTTCTTAACCTTATTTCCTGAACGCACCGCACCCCCTTAGCTGTTCCCAAGACAAGCCGCACACCCCCATCCCAAATGTCTACACATGTATGCGCACAAAAAAACAACCTAATTGCTTAATTACAATGATTCTTACTTTAGACATTAATCAATACTTTAATGCATTTACATGGGGATGAAAACATGTTTAAACTTGGTCTTAATTTGGCCTAATTATAATGTTTGGAAGCAGAATTTTGGTCAAAACCTCAACACAAACAAAATTCCATGCACCCCCTGAAATCTGTGGCGCACCCCCAGGGGGTGCCCGCACCCCAGGTTAAGAACCACTGCCCTACAGCACCAAACACATCAATAAAGATACCCTGACCAGCTACCGGCCACTGCTACCAGCCACCTGCTTGAAAGTGAAATGCCAAAAATAAAACCAGAAGTATAAAAAATACACCGTTTCCTCCCAACACCGCTAACTTCAATGAGTAATAAACAGTAGACCGGTGCATTAGTTTTACGATCCGCTGATTTTTTCTGGTTGGATCAAAATTATTGTGGGTTCTTTTTTAAGTTTTTGGTATTTAACAGTGACAACACAGAATTTACTCTGGTGAAATGGCATTGAATTACAGTAGGCCTACATAATACATTTTCATGTTTACTGTAATGAATGCGAAAGACTCATAGGGCTTTCTAAAGGAAGTGCTTGCGTTCAGGTCGAGTGTGTCAATATTTGTGTGATTCAAACACTTGCCACAACATGGTAATGTTTGTGTCAAGTGTGTGTGTGTGTGTGTGTGTGTGTGTGTGTGTGTGTGTGTGTGTGTGTGTGTGTGTGTGTGTGTGTGTGTGTGTTGTGTGTGTGTGTGTGTGTGTGTGTGTGTGTGTGTGTGTGTGTGTGTGTGTGTGTGTGTGTGTGTGTGTGTGTGTGTGTGTGTGTGTGTGTGTGTGTGTGTGTGTGTGTGTGTGTGTGTGTGTGCCACTCAAATGAAGACCACTTGCCACAATATGACATGTTGTTTCAGCGTATGCTTTGCTGGTTGCCACTAATAGCATGTTTTGCTTTTCTCTGTTGTATTGCTTAGACCAGTGGTTCCCAACCGTCGGGACCCAACCAGTGGGTCGCCAAAGATCCACAGGGGGTCGCGGAGCCCTCTTGATTTTAAGGGGTTTCATTTGAAATACACGTGTATATATAGCCCATGTTGAATAAATGACAAAGCATTTCACTAATAAATGCATAGAAGCAGCAAATTGTAAGTGCTACATTAAACATTTAGGCTCTTCTATATTTTACCAAAGACGAATTGAGGAATAAAATGACAAAAATGAGTTTTCGCAGGAAACAGAGTGTATCATGTGACTCCCTCTCGTGCATGCGCTCGCGCAGTTGGGTCACCAAAGCTTACAATGGTAAAAACATGGGTCCCTGAAGAAAAAGGTTGGGAACCACTGGCTTAGACCACAGATACAGTCGTACTGACACAGACCCTAGACACAGTAATCAGATAGTCTCTCAACACCAATAGCCTGTGAGGAGGTGAATGGATAGAGGTGAAAGAAAGAGAGCGAGAGACAAAAAAGGAGAGAGGGGAGAGAGATGGAGAAAGGTTGTATTGCTTAGACCAGTGGTTCCCAAACTTTTTCAGCGTGGACCCCCTTTTGGTCTTAAAGTGATACTGTCCCATTTTTGGAAATAAGCTCATATTACAACTTCCCTTGAGTTAAATAATTGAGTTTTACCTTTCTCCTGTACTTTCAATTGTTCTCTGAGTATAGCAGTGAACATTTTACCTCCATGCTAGCAGTTAACATTGAGTCCTATGAGACCAGCTGGCGGCTAACTGGTCTCATAGGAGTCAATGTTAACAGCTAGCTTGGAGGTAAAATTCGCACTACCGTACTCAGAGAACGGCAGGAAGTACAGGAGAAAGGTAAAACTCAATAATTTAACTCAAGGGGACTTGTAATATTAACTTATTTCCAAAAATGGGACAGTATCACTTTAAGAATGTTTTTTTTTTACCCCTTCCACCCCACCCATCATAGATTTAGCCTAGCAATAGATTTCTAGCAATATCAGCGGACAAACTATTAATGGAAAATCTTGCGACATTAATGCACAAAAAATGCTGTGCTTAGGAAGAGGACAGGGAGGATGAGAGTGAGGTACTGTTGTCATATACAGCAGAGAAATAGAGAAAGCAGAACAGAGAGAGAGAGAGAGAGAGAGGAGAGAGAGAGAAAGCGAGAGAGAGAGAGAGAGAGAGAGAAAGCGAGAGAGAGAGAGAGAGAGAGAGAGAAAGACAGAAAGAATGAAAGACAGAAAGACAGAAAGAGAGAAAAAGAAAGCAGAAGACAGCGAGGGAGTTAGAGAAGGAGGGAGGGAAAGAGGGGGTCGGGAGAGCGAGGGATGAGAGCAGGGAAGAAATAGAGGAGAGCGAGGGATGAGATGAGAGCAGGGAGGAAAGGAGGAGAGAATAGGAAAGAAGGGCGTTGTTTTCCCCTCTCACCCCCCAAGTCCTTCCATATACACCACATTAACCCTTTAGAGGAGAGGAGGAGAGGAGAGAGGAGAGCTGGAGACCTTTGAAGAAAGGAGAGGAGAGGAAGAGGATGGGAGGAGAGGAGGAGAGGAGATGGGGAAAGGAGGAGAGAGGAGTAGAGAGGGATGAGAGCAGGGAAGAAATATAGGAGAGTGTAAGGAGAGCGAGGAATGAGAGCTGTTTTCTCCTCTCACCCCCCCAAGTGCTTCCATATTAACCAGACGTTAACCCATTAGAGAAGAGGAGGAGAGGAGAGACGAGAGCTGGAGACCTTTGGAGAAAGGAGAGGAGAGGAAGAGGAGAGGAGAGGAGGAGAGAAGAGAAGAGAGCTGGTTACCTTTGAAGAAAGGAGAGGAAATGAAGAGGATGGGAGGAGAGGAGGAGAGGAGAGGAGAGGGGAGAGCTGGAGAGCTTTGAAGAAAGGAGAGGAGAGGAAGAGGATGGGAGGAGAGGAGATGAGAGGAGGAGAGGAGAGCTGGAGACCTTTGAAGAAAGGAGAGGAGAGGAAGAGGATGGGAGGAGAGGAGGAGTGGAGATGGGGAAAGGAGGAGAGAGGAGTAGCGAGGGATGAGATGGGAGCAGGGAAGAGATATAGGGAGTGTAAGGAGAGCGAGGAATGAGAGCTGTTTTCTCCTCTCACCCCCCCAAGTGCTTCCATATTAACCAGACGTTAACCCATTAGAGAAGGAGAGAAGAGAGGAGAGCTGGATACCTTTGAAGAAAGAAAAGGAGAGGAAGAGGATGGGAGGAGAAGAGGAGAGGAGATGGGGAAAGGAGGAGAGAGGAGTAGCGAGGGATGAGATGAGAGCAGGGAAGAAAGTGTAGGGAGTGTAGGGAGAGCGAGGGGAGTTGTTTTCCCCTTCCGCCCCCCAAGTGCTTCCATATTAACCACATTAACCCAGGAGGAGACTTTGAAAGAGAGAGGAGAGCAAAGGAGGATAAACGAGAGGCAGAATATGGGGAGGGGGGTGGAGGGGGGGGGGGGAGAGAGACGAGGGGAAAGGAGGAGAGAGGAGTAGAGAAGAAATATAGGAGAGCAGGGGGAACAGGGAGAGTAGAGAGTTGTTTCCCCTCTCGCCCCCAAGTGCTTCCATATTAACCACATTAACCCATTAGCATAACTGTTCAAAGATACATTTAGCCCCAATGTCTCCCCAAACACACACACACACACACCCATGCACACACACACGTAGACACATGCACGCACGCACATACACACGCACGACGCACGCACGCACACACACAGAGAAACACACACACACACACATACACATGCACACCCACACACACACGCGCGCGCGCACGCACACACACACACACACACACAGACGTTGGCTAACCCCCACCCTCGCCCCCTTGACTTGCCACGAGCTAAGAGCCCTCTTGAG